>NW_025820303.1:4934398-4934976 GCF_002878395.1 Capsicum annuum
TGCCCCACAGGCAAGAGTTGTAGAACATCTCATAAATGAAAACATAACGTGGTAGAGTCAACTCTTGTCTGTGCGGCATAATTTGTAGTTTGAAAGTCCTTGAGCTAAGTCTTTCCTCTAAGGTAAGAGTTGTAGAACATCTCATAAATGAAAACATAATGTGGTAGATTCAACTCTTGCCCGTGGGGCATAATTTGTTGTTTGAAAGTGCTTGAGCTACGTCTTGCCTATAAGGCAATAGTTGTAGAATATCTCATAAATAAGAATGTAACGTGTATAGTCAACTCTTGCCCGTGGGGCATAATTTATTGTTTGAAAGTCCTTGAGCTAAGTCTTGCCTCTAAGGTAATAGTTGTAGAACATCTCATAAATGAAAACATAACGTGGTAGAGTCAACTCTTGCCCGTGAGGCATAATTTGTTGTTTGAAAGTCTCTGAGCTAAGTCTTGCCTCTAAGACAATAGTTGTAGAACATCTCATAAATCAACATACAATGCAGTAGTGTCGACTCTTTCTAATGAAACATAACTTGTTGTTTGAAAGTCCTTGAGCTAAGTCTTGCCTTAGAGGCAAGACTT
>NW_025820303.1:4935076-4997385 GCF_002878395.1 Capsicum annuum
ATAAATGAAAACATAACGTGGTAGAGTCAACTCTTGCCCGTGAGGCATAATTTGTTGTTTGAAAGTCTCTGAGCTAAGTCTTGCCTCTAAGACAATAGTTGTAGAACATCTCATAAATCAACATACAATGCAGTAGTGTCGACTCTTTCTAATGAAACATAACTTGTTGTTTGAAAGTCCTTGAGCTAAGTCTTGCCTCTAAGGCAATAGTTGTAGAACATCTCATAAATGAAAGCATAACGTGGTAGAGTCAACTCTTGCCCGTAAGGTATAATTTGTTGTTTGAAAGTCCCTGAGCTAAGTTTTTCCTCTAAGGTAAGAGTTATAAAATATCTCATAAATCAAAATACAATGTGGTAGTGTCAACTCTTGCCCATGAAACATAGCTTATTATTCGAAAGTCGTAAGTCTTGCCTTTATAATGTGATAGTGTCAACTCTGGCTCATGAGATGTAACTTGAATGGAAGAAAATAAAGGAAAGAACAAAAATAATAAAAATTGCAGAAAAGGAATAAAACGAAGAAAAATATTAAAAAAAAAATCAAAGAAAATACAGAAGTTGAGAGAGAAAAGGAAAAAAATAAAGGTTGATTAAAAAAAAGAAAGATTAAATAAAAATAAATATCGAGAAAAATTTAAAAAGAAAAATAATAAATGTTTTTTTTATAAAAGTAGATGTTGAAAGGTGTAAAGAAAAAAAGTAAGGGTTGAGACAAACTAAAAAGAACAAAAAAAAAGAGAAAATAAAAAATAAAAAATAAAAATAATATAAAAGAAAAAAGAAAAAAAAAAGAAGATGAGAGGAAAAAAGAAAAAAAGTAAGTGTTGAGAAAATTAAAAATAAAAAGAGAAAATAAAAAATAAAAATCAAAGTAAAATTAAAAAGAGAAAAGAAATAAAAGTTGAAAGATATAAATATGGAGTTGTTATCCATTATAAAGATCATTTATGTAATTTACTACATTGATCAGTGGCAATTATGTCCAAAAAAATATTAGTTAATAGGTAAAGGTTATTTTAAGAAAACTTTTTTATTTGAGGCTAAAATTTGAAAGCCTCCCCAATTTGGATCTATTTTTGAGATTCACCCAAAACACCAAGTCAACAATGTAATTTTCCTCTTTTTTACATGAATTTATTCAATCATTAATTTGCAACTCACATATAAAGGTGTTCACAAGTTTTATATCTTAACTATCCATTGTTATTTATTTAGCAAAACTTTTAGTAGTAGTGGCCGGTTACAATCGAAAATTTAAGAAAAAAAATGAAGCACCAACTTATACTGACTCCTTTTCTTTTTACTTGTCACAATTCGTATTATAAGAGTCAATTTGATAAATAACTATATAAAAAAAATACTATAAGCTTTAATCTAATTATTTTCATATTAATAAGATGAAAAAACACCTCTTAAAAATGGGTCAATAGTCAATTATTTTTTAATAATATTCTTACTAAATATTTCATTAATTAATGTTATCATTGATTCACACATATTTTAATACTAGATGTCGAGGGTCCGTGATATATATGTTATTTTTTAGTTTCAATTTATGTGACATAAATAAAATTTAGATAATTAATCATAATTTTTAATATGCTTTAAATATTCTAAATTGTTAACTGTTGTAATGTATAATACTTCTTATGTAATTTTTAAATAATATATGTTAATCTCCTTATTCAAACTTTTGTGACATCGATAGCCAATTATATCTTTAAATAATTTAAGCTTTTAGTTATTGAGATTTATAATACCTTTTTTCTATTCCAATTTAAGTGACACTAATATATTTTCTTGAGTCAATCAAATATTTTATATCTTTACAATTTTGTAAGTTGTTAATTATTGTGATTTATAGTATTTTTTAAAGTATTATTTTGAAATATATAACAATTTTTTTTTTTGATACTTAAAGTTGTTAACTATTGTAATTTATAATACTTTGTAAGTGATTTCAAATAATACATGTTACTTTCCTTGTCCTAACTTTTGTGGCATTGATTTTCGATTATATTTTTAAGTATTTCAATTTAAATGACACTGATATAATTTTGAGAGTCAACCAAATATTGTATATCTTTAAAATTTTGTAAGTTTTTAATTATTGTTAATTATACATCCTTTTTCAATTATTTTCTTGTTATAGCAAAAGCGTCCAACATTAAAATTCCTATATATTTTAGGACTTTTCAATTTTAAATTGTTTATTCTTACCATATATTGTTAGGACTCCTCAAATAATTGTTAAAATTATAATAATAATTGAATGAAAAAAGTAAAAAGGCAACTTTGTCTATTGCTGAGTCTGTTACCTTTCACACTTATGTGTGTGTGAGAGAGATTAAGTAAAAGCGAATTAATGATATTCTTATGTAATGTTGTTGACTGATCGTTTTATAGCTTGATAATTATACTAAGTAGCTATGCACTACGAAATGATATTGATTGATTGATTGATATGTAAATATTTACAGATTTACAGTAAAACACAAGTATATCTTTAATATCTTTACTAAAATCATATTGATTTATTAATTTATACTATCGTTAAACTAAGTAAAGTGTATTAGTGATTTTTTTGAAATATTATTGACCGGTTAACTTATATGTTGACAAATATACTAACTTTAAGTATATTAGTGATATCATTTAAAAAAATTAGCAAATGATATATTAACATATATTTTGATAAATATAATAAGCAAAAGTGTATTAATCGTATTTACAAGATTATTGTCGGTTAGTTTATTCGTCGATATTACATTAAGTAGAAGTGTATATGTGATACTCTTAATAAAAAGTTGCTATTTTTGGTTGGTTAGCTTACACGTTAACAATTTAACTAAGTGAAGTGTACTGGTGTTGTTTTTAAGAAACTAATAAATTAATAATTACATTAAGTAGAACTGTATTAGTGATATCACTAAGTAATGACAATGATTGATTTAATTTATATTTTGATAATTATACAAGTAGAATTGTATTATTAATATTTGTAAGAAATATTATTGATTGATTAGCATACATAAGATGATAGCAGTATATAAAGTGTAATTTTATGTCCTCATTTTCTTTTTTAGTTATCACATTTCGCATTGCGAGCGTCAATTTGACAAATTTTCAAAGCTAAATTGATTTATATTAATTTAATTTTAATTTAAAAGTAAGGAAACTATAAGAAAAATACTATAAGATTTAACCTATGTAATCTATATCTATAATCTATATCGATAATATATTAAAAGTGTGAAGACCCTTAGAAAAGTGATTTGAACTTTTTGCGTTTCATTAAAAGACCCTTCTTTAGATAAAACTGTCTTTTCATTATTTTTTTAAAATTTATTATTTAATTATTTTTTATTGTATTAACTAGACTTTCTAAAATATATGGGACTCCTAAAATATATGGTAGAAGAATTAATTAATATTTTTCTTTATACTAGACTTCCTAAAATATATGGGAGTCCTAAAATATATGGTAGGAGAATTAATTAATATTTTTTTTCTACTGTTCAATTAGAAAAATACTCCTAAAATAGGACTCTATTAAGGAAATAATTCTATAAATATTGAGATGTACGTTAAACTAAAGATCAAACCGGTTTACCTATTGGGAGAATATGATTGATGTTTATCTAACTTGATTCGATTGCATGTTTAGATTGGTGGATGCTTGATTTTCAAACCCTCAACTTCTTCACTGTTTTTGTCAGCATAATAGAATTCAACATGTGTGTATATATATATACATCTTCTTTGTTTTCATTCAAAATCATTTTTAGGGTCAAAATTTTCGCTCAGACAAGAATTAGAAATCAAAGCTTTGTGATCACTATGGAGTATATTATTTTTTTTTTATATAGTTTACAGGTTGTAAGTAAATGTTGGTTGGCTTTGAAAAATTTCTTGTGTAAAGGATAGATTTAGCTATATTGTTTTGATATCTTTATTATCTTATTATTTTATTTTAATTTACAAATGTTAGATGATTGTGGGTCGGCTTTAAAATAATTTTTTAGGTAAAGGTTAGGTTTAATTGTATTATCGTAATATCTCCATTAGTTTGTTATTTTGTGGTAGTTTATAGTTCGTAGATGAATCTCGATCAGTTTTGAGAAATTTTTGTGTGTAAAATTTAATTTTCATTGTATTGTTTTGATATCACTTTTATCGTATTATTTTGTTGCAGTTTACAGGTGATAGATAAATGTTGGTCGGCTTTGAGGAATTTTTTTATGTAAAGGTTGTGTTTAGTTGTATTATTTTGATATCTTTATTATCGTATTATTTTGTTACTGTTTACAGGTGGTAGATGAGTGTAGGACGATTTTGAGAAGATTTTTGTGTGTAACGATTAGATTTAATTGTATTATTTTGATGTTTCTATCATTGTATTATTTTGTTGCAATTTACAGATGGTAGATGAATGTCGATCGACTTATAAAAATATTTTTGGTAAATGTTAGATTTAATAAATAAATTCTCCATCTTTACATACTCAAAATATATTAAATTTAATTATTATATTCATCTTTATTATTTAAATAGATATCCTATTTAGTGTAATGTTTGAACTCATTATAGTGAGATACACGCGCAAGGCGCGTTCACCTAGACTAGTTGTTTTAATATTACTATGATGAAAAAATACACTTAAAATATTAATCAAAAATTAATTCAAATTTTAGTGGAATTCTTAATAATTAGTTCATTAAATAATGTTGATGATTGATTCCCATATATTTTTAAAACATTATCCACTAGAGTACAGTAGGTGTTATTTCATTTGTAGTAGTAAAATAAAATTGTAAGGACTTTCGTTAAATCCTTAAAATTTAAAAACGTGTCTTGTTTCCCCCAACTGCTTCCCACTATTATTTCCCCCCAATTTACTTTTCACAATTTGAATTTGGGTTAAATTCTAATTCACTACTAAAAAATACAGATTTTCAGACCACAAAGAAGCGACCACAACTGCTGGTCGCAATAAAAGCGGCCACATATAGTTGTTTTTCAATTTATTTTTAAAAATAAATCAATAAGCGACCATATGTGATTGCTTTTATATTTTAAAATTATAAAATAATCATTTCAAAAAAATTTATATTACTTATAATATTTTTTGAAAATTAAAAGCGACTACAAGTGGTCTATTTTTTATTAAAAAAATTTAAAATAATATTTTTATCAAAGAGACCACAAGTGATCGCTTTTAATAAAAAAATAAATTTAAAATATTATACAAAAACTGACCACTTTTGGTCGGTTTATGATTAAAAATATAAAAAAATATTTTACCAATAAAATGACCACTTTTGTATTACGATGTATATATATATATATATATATATATATATATATAATATCATATTTAAAAGCTAACCAACCAAATATTCATCCTAATTTATGAAATGCATTGATATTATTATACGATTGAGGAGATATACTACTCGTGTTAATGTGATGATAAAATAACTAATTATCTGATTTATATATACATTGCATTAAATTACTTGGATGTTATTATACTTATTATACAATTTATTAAAATTATAATTTCTTAATAAAAATGGACCACAAGTGATCGTTTTTTCGATAGTAATTTTTTTTAAAATAGATCGAGCACTTATAATTAATTTTATCAACAATTTTGTAATACCTATTCATTGACCCGATCCGACCCATCAAAATACCCCCTTTTCCATTACCCTTACTTTCAATTCATCAAAATAGAATTACCCTACAACTATACCTGACCTCAGCTCACCGACCCTCATCGATGATAGCAACTCACCAGCGACGACAGCAGCTCAACGGCGACGACAACAAGTCAACAACAACAACAATTAGGTTTTAGTCATCGGCGACCTCTCACAGCTCATAGCTTAGTCACCGGCGACCTCTCACAGCTCGCACGTCTCACCAGTATCTTTTAGTCATTTTCTTGGATTTACTGCAATTGGGTTTAGAGTTCTTGATTTATCATTGGATTAGTTCAATTTTTGTTTGATTTTTAGTCATTTTCTTGGATTTCTTGATTTGTCATATGGGATTTCTGTAATCGGTATCTTGTCATTGAACTAAAAATTAGTTAAAATTAGTCATATGGTATTTCAAAGTTGTAAAAATCATTGGGATTTCTTTTCAATACTATAAAAATTACTTGACTATTAGCCGATCATGTTTAAGGATAAAATAGTTTACTAGTAAGTTGTCCAATTTTGAAATTCAAATAATTAATTAGATGTTGTCAATGTTGTAGATTTTTTGACCGAACTCGAATTTGGGAAAAAGGATTACTTTGCTATTTTTCGGGGACCGCTTGTCTCTTTCTCTTCAACTTAGGCGAAGAAAAGGTAAGTTGATTTCTCTCTATTTTCTTATGATGAGGTCTTTAAATATTGTGTTATGGTGGGATTGTTTATTGCAGAAGGTTTTGAAAGTCATAGGTTTGGTGATGATTATATGGTGTGAGAGAAGCATGCAACGCCTCTACTTATTTTCTTTATTAAACTTGTTGAATTAATTGACTTATACTATAAATGAATTAGTTACTTGAAAGTGATTAATTATCTAAGGAATAATTTAATTTAAAATGTAAACTTGTGTTTAGAAAATGATTATGTGTAGTTATTTGAGAATGTGAACTTCCGTTTTAAATTTAGTTAAAGTCTACACACTTTAAATGTAAACTAGTTACATGAAAATGATTAATAATAATATTTTGATATGTGAATTAGTTACTTGAAAATTGTTAAGTAAAGTATTTTGAAATGTTAAACTTCAAAATGATCAAGTGTAGTCACCTGAGAAGTGAATTAAGTGACTTGAAAATGGTTTAGTGTAGTTACTTGAAAGGTGTACTTGTGTTTTGAATTTAGTTAAGTGTGGTTACTTGAAGTGAATTAGTGACTTAAAAATATTTGAATTTAGTTACTTGAAAGGTGGACTTGTGTTTTGAATTTAGTTAAGTGTGGTCACCTGAGAAGTGAATTAGTGATTTGATAAAGATCAAGTATAGTCACTTGAGGGGTGACTTGTGTTTTGAACTTAGTTATTTGAAAGGTGACTTGTGTTTTGAAAATGATTATGTGTAGTTATTTGAGAATGTGAGCTTGCGTTTTGAAAATGATTAAGTGTAGGGACTTTAAATGTAAACTAGTTACTGGAAATTGATTAAGAATAATGTTTTGAAATGTAAACTAGTTATTTGAAATTGATTAAGAATAATGTAGTCAGTTGAGAGGTGAACTTGTGTTTTGAATTTTCTGAAGTGTGGTCACTTGAGAAGTGAAGCAGTGACTTAAAAATGTTTAAGTGTGGTAAGTTGAAAGGTGAATTTGTGTTTTGAATTTAATTAAGTATGGTCACTTGAGAGGAGAAGAAATAACTTGAAAATGTTTAAGTGTGGTTATTTGAAAGGTGAACTTTTGTTTTGAATTAAGTTAAGTGTGGTCACTTGAGAAGTGAATTAGTGACTTTAAAATGTTTGAATTTAGTTACTTGAAAGGTGAACTTGTGTTTTGAATTTAGTTAAGTGTGGTCACTTGAGTACTGACTTGAAAATGTTTAAGTGTGGTTAGTTGAAAGGTGAATTTGTGTGTTGAATTTAGTTAAGTGTGATCACTTGAGAAGTGAAGTAGTGACATGAAAATGTTTAAGTGCGGTTATTTGAAAGGTGAATTTTTGTTTTGAATTTTGTTAAGTGTGGTCACTTGAGAAGTGAAGTAGTGACTTGAAAATGTTTAAGTGTAGTTAGTTGAAAGGTGAATTTGCATTTTGAATTTAGTTAAGTGTGGTCACTTGAGAAGTGAAGTAGTGACTTGAAAAAGTTTAAGTGTGGTTAGTTGAAAGGTGAACTTTTGTTTTGAATTTTATTAAGTGTGGTCACTTGAGAAGTGAATTAGTGACTTAAAAATATTTGAATTTAGTTACTTGAAAGGTGAACTTGTGTTTTGAATTTAGTTAAGTGTGATCACTTGAGAAGTGAGGCAGTGACTTGAAAATGTTTAAGTGTGGTTACTCGAAATTAAAGGTGAATTTGTGTTTTGAATTTAGTTGAGTTTGATCACTGGAGAAGTGAAGTAGTGACTTGAAAATGTTTAAGTGTGGTTAGTTGAAAGGTGAATTTGTGTTTTGAATTTAGTTAAGTGTGGTCTGTTGGACAATAAAATTTTGAGGCCAAAAATAAATAATGAAGACAAGAAAATGTTGCAACAATCAATTTATTGATTTCAATATATGAGTGTTACAATCTCTATGAATCCTCTGATTCGCCTTTTCAAATATAAATTAAAGAGCTTGAAGCTTGATCTTGAATTTGAACTTGATTTAAAGATTTGAGGCACTTGATCTTGACTTGTGCATGAATTCAAGTACTTTTGAGCTTATTCTTGAATATTACGGTCTTGATCTTGAATCTTGATGAACTTGATTTGAATGCTTGAGCTTTGTAGAGAAATTGCGGCATATGATCCACGTGCTTTCTCTTGCTTCTTGTTCGAGTTTTGGGGGTGTTCTTTCCTGAATTATGAGACCCCTATTTATAGTTGTAGGAAAGGAAGAGTCATTATGAATATGAACTTCCTTTGACCAATCAAATTTAAGTGATGTGGTGCCTTTTTATGGGCTTTTATTTCATGGGCCTGCTGCATCATTTTGATATGTGGTATGGTCCTATTGACTCCTTCACTTGACTTGGCATGCCACGTCATTTGACACATGATGCTTATTTGGACCTCTAGAATATGAAAATATCTTGGGATTATTAAAGTGGGCTCATCATTTGTAGCCCAAATCAATGGGTTAGCCCAATAAAAATTAGATTTTAATTAAATTCATATATGTTTGGACTTAAATAATTAATCTAATTATATTAATCCACAATATTTATTTGGGACTAATATATTTTGAATTTAATATAATTCAAATTTTGTACAAATTTAAATTAAAAAAAATTGCATCGCCCACATGGTCACGTGAAAAGTGAAGTAGTGACTTGAAAATATTTAAGTGTGGTTAGTTGAAAGGTGAACTTTTATTTAAATTTAGTTAAATGTGGTCACTTGAGAAGTGAATTAGTGACTTGAAAATGTTTGAATTTAGTTACTTGATATATGAACTTGTTTTTTGAATTTGGCTAAGTGTGGTCACTTGAGAAGTGAATTAATGATTTGATAATGAACAAGTGTAGTCACTTGAGAAGTAAATTCGTGACTTGTGTTTTGAACTTAGTTATTTGAAAGGTGGCCTTGTGTTTTGAAAATGATTATGTGTAGTTATTTGAGAATGTGAACTTGTGTTTTGAAAATGGCTAAGCCTAGGGACATTAAATGTAAACTAGTTACTTGAAATTGATTAAGAATAATGTTTTGAAATGTAAACTAGTTACTTGAAATTGATTAAGAATAATGTAATCACTTGAGAGGTGAACTTGTGTTTTGAATCTAGTTATGTATGGTCACTTGAGAAGTGAAGTAGTGACTTAAAAATGTTTAAGTGTGGTTAGTTGAAAGGTGAATTTGTTTTTTGAATTTAGTTGAGTGTGGTTACTTGAGAAGTGGAGTAGTGACTTGAAAATGTTTAAGTGTGGTTTGTTGAAAGGTGAATTTGTGTTTTGAATTTAGTTAAGTTGGTCACTTGAGAAGTGAAGTAGTGACTTGAAAATGTTTAGGTGTGATTAGTGGAATGGTTAATTTGTGTTTTGAATTTAGTTAAGTGTGATCACTTGAGAAGTGAAGTAGTGACTTGAAAATATTTAAGTGAGGTTAATTGAAAGGTGAACTTTTATTTTGAATTTAGTTAAGTGTGGTCACTTGAGAAGTGAATTAGTTAATTGAAAATGTTTGAATTTAGTTACATGAGAGATGAACTTGTGTTTCGAATTTAGTTAAGTATGGTCACTTGAGAAGTGAATTAGTGATTTGATAATGATCAAGTATAGTCACTTGAGAAGTGAATTGGTGACTTGTGTTTGAACTTAGTTATTTGAAAGGTGACCTTGTGTTTTGAAATGATTATCTGTAGTTCTTTGTGAATGTGAACTTGCGTTTAGAAAATGGTTAAGTCTAGGGACTTTAAATGTAGTTACTTGAAATTAAACCCGTATGTGTTTGGACTTAAATAATTAATCTTATTATATTAATCCACAATATTTATTTGGGACGAATATATTTTGAATTTAATATAATCCAAATTTTGTACGGATTTAAATTTAATAAAATTACATCGCCCACAAATGCCCCCTACTTCAAGACTTGTCGAGACATTTAATAATTTGGAGACTAGCCTTGAAGTATGATTATTTAAGCATGTTTCCTTCGTGCTTCAACGATTTTCATACATATGAATACCTCATTCAAAAATTGAAAGCCGAACCATATTGATATTGCCTCTCAAAACTCTCTTATTTCTTTCCATGAATCTCTACATTTATGATCCATTGCTGAGGCATGATATCCAGTTTCAAACAAATTTTGGAAGACTTTTTCATCGCCTTACTTAATCAGGAATAAAACTCTTCCGATTTGAACTTAGATTGGAGAAGGAAAGAACCTCCAATTTGAATTTATATGGGAGAAGGAAACAACCTCCAATTTGAATTTGTATGAGAGAAGAAAATCAACCTCCAATTTAAATTTGTATGGGAGAAGAAAATAACCTCTAATTTGAATTTGTATGGGAGAAAGAAATAATCTCCAATTTGAATTTGGAGATGAAG
This sequence comes from Capsicum annuum, assembly GCF_002878395.1. Lineage (NCBI taxonomy): Eukaryota > Viridiplantae > Streptophyta > Magnoliopsida > Solanales > Solanaceae > Capsicum > Capsicum annuum. The sequence goes on from NW_025820303.1 coordinate 4,945,805, forward strand.
CTATTCCAATTTGAATTTATATTGGAGAAGGAAACAATCTCCAATTTGAATTTGGAGATGGAAGATATTCCAATCTAAATTTATAATAGAGAAGGAAGCATCCATCCTACAACTCTATAAAAGAAGGTAGTTTCCCCATTTTTTCAATATCAATATTGAGATTTTCAAGCCATCAACAATATTGAGGTAATTTCTTTCCCTCCTACTTTTCTCTTATTTTCGTCACTTTTTTTTCAGCATAACATGTTAGTGGTAGAAAATTCATATCTAATTGTAGGAATATTAAAATCATGAAACGTTTAATATTCCAGAAACTAGACTTCAAGATCTATAACATATCAAAAATTCATCTTTATATTCCTTCAATATAATTCTCGATAATTTTTTTGAAGTTAGCCCTGAATTTTATTATGCTGAAAATTTCAGATCTACGTGTCTTTACGAAAACTTTCATATCTTGAAGTAGGAAGGATGAAAATACAAGCCGCTTGATTCTTGTGAAACTAGACACAAAGATCTATAACATATCCAAAATTCATAATTTAATAAAATTGATATATTTTCAGGTGTTAACCCAAAATCAGCATTGAGTTTTGATGCATCAACAATTTCAGATTTACGCGATATCACTAAAAAAATTATATCTCAATGTGAGAGTATCAAAATTATGATCTGCTTGATCTTATAGATACCGGAAACATGCATGTATAAAATCTCTAAAATTTAGATTTTAAAAATTCTTGAATTATTCTGGATGATTTTTTCGAAGGAGATATTATATATTATCCGACAGAGGATTCCAAATTTGCGTCGTCTCACCAAATAATTTATATCTTGATGTGGGACCATCACCACCAAAGAGCATTTTAATTGTTTCAAACTAGATTTTGAGGGCTTTATTCTCATCAAGGCATCTTGTCTCAATCCAAGTTGGTGATATACAACTTTCAAGATCACAACGCTCTCATAGGTAACATCCTTTCTATTTGTGTTTTTACTTTCTTTCTTATTTCCTCTCTTTTTTTTGTTTTGTTTTTGGAGAATTGAAATAGATAGAAATATGCAACAATCGGCTTAGGGTGCGAGAGTTTAACTTTGCCTCCGTCACCTTAAGTTCGAATAATTTTACTTGAAGACGGTGGACATTGGCTTAAGGTGCGAGAGTTTAACTTCGCCTCCGTCACCTTAAGTCCAAAAAATTTCACTTGAAGATGATGCACATCGGCTTAAGGTGCTAAAGTTTAACTTCGCCTTCATCACCTTAAGTTTGAATTTTTTTTTCTTGAAGACGGTGGACATTGGCTTAAGGTGCGAGAGTTTAACTTCCCCTCCTTCACCTTAAGTCCAAAATTTTTTTGCTTGAAGATGGTGGACATCGGCTTAAGGTGTGTGAGGTTTCGTCACCTCAAGACCCAACCAATTTTACTTGAAGACAGTAGACATCAGCTTAAGGTGTGCGAGACTTCATCACATCAAGACCCAATCAATTTTGCTTGAAGATGCAATGATTTTCTTTAAGCATGGGCCCTATTCAATGGTCAGCTTAAGGTGCAAAGGGAAAAATATTTTCCACCTTAAGGCATGAAAATTCCAATATTCTTTCAAGGATAAACCTGTGAGAGGCCAGCTTAAGGTGCAAAGGGACAAATCATGTCCACCCTAAGGCATGGAAATTTCGATATCCTTTAAGGATAAACCCGCGAGAGGCCAACTTAAGGTGCAAAGGGACAAATCTTATCCACTTTAAGGCATGGAAATTTAAATATCCTTTAAGAATAAACTCTTGAGAGGCCAGCATAAGGTACAAAGGGACAAATGTTGTCCACCTTAAGGCATGAAAATTTTGATATCCTTTAAGGATAAACCCATGAGAGGTCAGCTTAAGGTGCAAAGGACAAATCTTGTCCACCTTAAGGCATAAAAATTTCAATATCCTTTAAGGATAAACTCATTAGAGGCCAGCTTAAGGTGAAAAGGGACAAATCTCATCCACTTTAAGGCATGTAAATTTCGATATCATTTTAAGGATAAACTCGTTAGAGACCCACTTATGGTGCAAAGGAAAAAAACCTTGTCCACCTTAGGGCATGAAAATTTTAAGATCCTTTTAGTTGTATGCTTGGAGAACTTTGGCATTCCAAATCCCATTGAAGGAACTCTCTTTATTTTCGATGGGTTTCCCCCGTTGAGTCACAAATATTTAGAGTAAGTCCAAAATTTAATTAGAATAGTTTCATACTTGGCGTTCGTATGGCGGATACTGTAGGAACATATTTTTTTTGACACTCATACAACTAAACTCAGAATGAAATTTCAAGCGTCTTCATACCTTAATGAAGAGGATCAAGTCACAATGTAGTTCTGGGTGAGTGTTTTTTTTGTGTCCTAACTTTTGCCTAGGCCACCTCTTTCGAGGTTTTCAACCTAGTGGACTTTCATTTATTTTTTTAGCCGTACACAGTTTATATTCTTGCGGGTCAGGAGTGGACATGCAGTTTATACTCGTGACTTAAGGAGTGTCATCTTCCTTCAAGGATAGTAATTCTTCAAGAACTTGGCCTTGATCGGGCCAATTTTTACTCCATTTACATTGACAAGCTTGTAAGCACCACTTTAAATGCCTCTTTTACGACATATGGTCCATCCCACTTCGGGCTAAATTTGCCCCTATACTTACGAGAAGTAATAATGGGCCTTCTTACTGCAAGGACTTGATCTCCAACTTGGAAACACCTCAAGCGAACCCTTCTATTGAAAGAACGAGCTAGCCGGACTTGATAACATTTAAGATTTTGTTGACCCTTCATCCTTTTCTCATTAAGAGCTTATAACTCCGCCAGATGCAACTTAGTAATTTCTTCATTGGTGAGCCTTTCTTGAATAGCAGTCTCAAAAAGGGTATTTGACGCTCAAGTAGCAGAACTGCTTTAACTCCTAAAGTAAGTGAGTTTGGGGTTGCTTGCATCGGTGTGCGGTAAGTTATACTATACGCTTATAAAGCTTCTTCCATTCGCTCATGCCAGTATTGTTTAGCTTTGGAGATGACTTTCTTCAACAAGTTGCATAAAGTCTTATTGAAGGCTTCAGCTAGACCATTGGCGGCAGCATGATACATTAAAGACTTGTGCTACTTGAATCCAAAGAGATCACAGATCTTATTCATCAAGTTGTTATCAAATAGCTTACCGTTGTGGGTTATTATGTACTGAGGAATTCTAAAGCGGTAGATGATATTCACTCGGATGAAGTTTGCAATATTTTCTTTCTTTAATTCCTTAAAAGCAACAACTTCGGCCCATTTTAAGAAGTAATTTGTCACGGCCAAGATGTATAAGTGTCCACTAGAAGACTTTGGTAGTGGACCAACAATATCCATTCCCCAAGCATTGAATGGCCAAGATGCTACAGTTGGATGTAGTACCTCTGGAGGTTGATGTATGAAATTTGCATGGAATTGGCAAGCTTTGCATCTTCTAGCATAGTCTAAGCAATCTTTCACCATCGTTGGCCAATAATATCCCATCCTTTTAATGTAAAAATAGAGCTTCGGTCCAGACTGATGTGATTCATACACTCTTGAGTCCACTTCTTATAAAGCTTGAATTGTTTTTTCCTCTCCCAAACACCATAAGATTACTCCTTCAAATGATCTTATGTACAGTGTGTCTTTGTAGTAAAGGAAGCGAGGTTCACGACGACGAATGTCAGTTTTTCTCCCTGGATCTTCTGGAAGTATCCCATAACATAAGTAATCAATGATAGGTTATCACCAATCATCTTTAACATCTTCAGACACGGTAATAAGGTATTCAACCTTGTTTTCTACATCCTCATCTGATGGCGGTACTATCCATTCTTGGCGGATAGTAACTCACGTCTGATTTGGAAGAGTTAGGATTGAGGCCAAAGCAGCTAAGGCATTAGCTTGCTTATTTTCTCTCCTTGGCACATATTGGAGGGTTACCTCTCCAAGCCACCCCATCAACTTCTGTGCATAATCATGATATGGTTGTAGCTCGAGCTTTTTGACTTTATATCTTCCCAAAAGCTTCTTGATCACTAATTGAGAGTCACCAAAGACTTGTAATTGTAGTTGCTTCATGTCAACTGTCATCTCAAGTCTAAGTATTAACGCTTGATATTCAGAAACGTTATTAGAGCAATGGTTTGTTAGGGTAAATGAGTATGGGATGACCTCTCCTTGTGGAGTGACGAACACCACCCCGGCACCAGCTCCATCTCTATGTGCGGCACCATCGAAGTACATCTTCCAAGGGGGTCAGGCTTCAATAACTATTACATCTTCATTAGAACGGTCATCACTGAGTTCACAATCATTAGGTATCAAGTGGTATACCAATAAGTCAGCCAATGCTTGTCTCTTTATAACCTTTTAGGGAATGTACACAATCTAAACTGTTGAAACTAAAGGTACCACCTTGCAAGTCATCACTGATGATTGGTTTCAACATCATAAACTTGATGGGATTTGCCTTGGACACAAGATGAATAACATGAGCTTGAAAGTAGTATTTCATCTTTTGGATTGAGAAAGCCAATGCCAAACATAACTTTTCAATCGGAGAATACTTCAGCTGAGTTGGTGTCATCATTCTGCTCAGATAGTACAACGAGTTTTCTTTGACTTCAGTATTTTCTTGAGCCAATAGTGTTCTAAATGACCTTTCTTGTGACAAGATATATAGTATCAGTGGTTTCCCAGGTATGGGTGCCGCTAGAACTGGTGGCTTCATTAAGTATGCTTTGATACTCTCAAAGGCATTACTACAAGCTTAGTCCCATTCGAAGGTAGTGTCCTTCTTTATGAGACGACTAAATAGTTGAAATTTTCCAGCCAGGTTTGAGATGAACCTCCTTAAATATGCTAGCCTTTCTTAAAGGCTTTTTTACTCATGAATATTTCGAGGTTGGGGCATCTTCAAAATTGCAACAACCTTGGCTTATTCAATTTCGATTCCTCGATGTCGCACAATAAAGCCAAGAAACTTTTTGGAAGTAACTCCGAAAGCACACGTCAATGGATTTATCCTAATTTGATATCTTCGAAGTAACTCGAACACTATTCTTAGGTCTTTTAAGTGGTCGTCTCTCTTTCTTGACTTCACCACTAGATCATCCATGTAGCATTTAATATTTTTGTAGAGTAGACCATCAAAGATATTTTGCATAGCCCTTTGATAAGTGGCGCTAGAATTCTTCAAAACAAAAGGCATCACCTTGTAACAATAAATACCTTTGGACATACAAAATACAATGAGCTCTTCATTCTTTGGCGCCATACGAATTTGGTTGTAGCTGAATGAACTATCCATGAAGGACATTTCCTTATAACTAGTGGTGGAATCAATCATCAACTCTGGTATGGGAATGGAAAGTCATCCTTAGGGCATGCATTATTGAGATCTCAAAAGTCAACACAAACTCAAATTTGACCATTCTTCTTCTGTATTGGAACAATACTTGAAATCCATGAGGGATATTTGACTTCACAAATAAATCCAGCTTTAATGAGTTTGTTAACTTCATTTTTTATCAATGGAACCAACTCTATCCTAAAGCACCTTTGGGCTTGCTTAACAGGATGAGCACCATTCTTGATCGCTAACTGATGGACTGCTATTTTTAGATCTAAGCCAGGCATTTCCTTATAGATCTAAGAGAATACATCCATATATTCTTTGAGTATGTCCATATAAGAGATTTCTACCTCTACTTCTATAAATGCACTCAGGTAAGTTGGTCTTGGGTCTTCATCAGTTCCAAGATTAACTTCCTTCAAGGGATCTATTGTGGCCTTCACTCCTTCTTCAAGTTGTAACAGAGCATCTCCAGCATCGTCCTTCTCTTGAGGATCATCGTCATTAATGGATATATGATAACACCAGAAAGCATCTTCTATTTCTCTATCAACCTTTATTTGAGATAAGACATCTTTCTCATTTCGGGTTATAACATAATATGAGGAGTCAGCACTCTCTTTATCTTCCTCGCGTTTCTTGGTTTAAACCACAGTATGAGCCTTTGATTTTAGCACCTTGTTGCATAAAACTACTAGTTTTATCTGTCGCCTCATTCTAGAAGTAATAAAACTTTGGAAATCCTTCTGGATCTTAGGCGAAGAGTGCATTATTGTACTTTTATGTATTCTTCGATGCTTGTTATTTTTCTTTTAATTTAGAGGACCCAACCTTTCGAACACAGAAGTTCTTACAGTTGATTCTCTAAGTCGATCAAATATAGAGGGTCTTTTATTAGTAGCAGTGGATTCTTCTTCCACGATGATGTAATTACTGACAGCCCTTTTTAGGGAGATGCGAATTGGAGGTGGCTGCGTGGTTGTACTCTCTAATGGAATTTTGTCCAAACGTGATGGATCATTAGGATTTTATCCAACCTTTATAAATAGCTTGTATGCATTTGGATCGAAGCCTTCCTTTGTTTGTTTTACGGGTAGTGTCAGATCTTGTAGCGGATTTTGAACCACAGACTCTCCAAGTAGCTTTAAGGATGAATTTATTGTGTTAATCTTCCTAATAGGTAAATTTAGCCCCTTTAGAATATTATCTTGGGCATTAGATGGGTGATCTTTCTTTTTTTTTTTAACTTCGGTACGTAGTGAAGAACATGAGTTACCTTTTTTTTTGTAGGAGCGACACTTTCTTTATTTGACGTGGAGAGAGGATTCTTGGTGGTGAATTTTTCAACAGTCACCGCGACCTTCTTAGATGCAAGATCATTATACTTGGTCTTGGTGACATATTTAACCCTTTTCTCATCCACGACATGATTCTTCAAGTAGAATTTTGCATCAGCAAAATGTGACTCAGCTTCAGTGAATGGCTCGTCATCGGCAACTATCTTTCTTTCCACTCTACCTTTGAGGTACTTCAAGCATTTATAGTAAGAGAATGAGACAATTTTATTCCCGTGCACCCAAGGCCTACTAAGCAATCTGTTTTATAAAGTTTTGGCATTGATCACATACATCAATGCATTTGATTGAAAATCATCCATATGAACCCCCAACTTGATAGATCCTAGGCCCTCTATCCCCCTTGGTTAAAGCCTTGGATTATTATATAGCTTTCGTCCAGTTTTCTAGTAGCGATGCCAAGTTTCTTCATTGTACGGATAAGCAGGATGTTGACTCCAGATCCCTCATATATCAAGATTCTATTGATCTTCCTTCCTAGAGTTTGACCCACCATGTATAAGGGATGGTTATGTAGGGCCTCACCAAGCAGAAAATTATTATTTGTGAATATGATTTTTGTTTCACATATATGTACCTCTTGGCTAAAAGGTTCATCAAGCGGTTAAGAGGATGAAGGAACTTCTATGGGTATATTTTCAACCTTTTCCCCCTCTTTGGCAGTATTAAAACAAGATGCCTCAAGGTTGACTTGGGCAGTCTTTACACGAAACCAACTCGGTAAGAATTCCTCTAAAGTCACCGGACGTCGAGGTTTTTGGTGGTGAAACTCTGTCACCCTCGTATTCTTTAGAAGTTCAACCAACTTCTATTTTCTTAGTTTCTTCACCATTTTACTTCTTGTTGGCTGCTTGGATGACTTCTTTTACAAACTCATCTTCTTGTGTCTGCGCCTGGTCACCAGAGTCCAACCTTCATCATCACCTTCGTTAACTGAAGCTTTGTCAGGATCTAATATCTTCTCATTATGCTTTTTGACACATATTTAAACTAGATTGAGTGATCCAAAAGTGATGAGATTTGATGAAAACTGTCCATCTCATTGTCGAAGAAGATCTTCTTCTCTTTTACCAGTTGTATGACTTTATCTTTAAAGACAAAGCACTTTTCCAGAGGTTGAATTACGAGCCTATGATAGTTGTAGTAATTAGGGTCATTGGTCCTTCCAGCTTTGTTGGGACGCTTCATCTCTGGGAGTTTAATGATCTTATGGTCAAGGAGTTCATTGAAAATCTCAGCAACATCAGAATCAAGGAAAGGGTATTCTTTTTCTTGCATCTCTTTTAAAGTTTTCTGATTTGAACGTGCTCCAGAAGTCGTCTTCACACTTTTATTCTTGTTCACCTTTATGGTAACCTTCATAGGAGACACATCAATATTCATAGACTTCTTGTTGTCATTTTTGGGGTCAAACTTGCCCTATCTTTTGGGTTCCTGCTTATAGGTTCATGGATAGGCGCTGATCCCTTTCTAGTAGAAGACATTCTCAACTCCATATCATGAGCACGGATAGCTAGCTCTTCAAAGGATTTAGGCTTAATGCCTTGCAAGATGTAGAGAAGCTCCCAGTGCATTCCTTGGATGCACATCTCTATTGAAGAAGCTTCGCTGAGCCTATCTTTGCAGTTTAGGCTAGCATTTATCCATCGATTGATAAAGTCAATGACTGGTTCATCCTTTCTTTGTCGAGTATTTGTGAGCTCAACCATGCTCACTATACGCTTTGTGCTATAAAAGCGATTTAGGAACTCGTGTTCCAACTGCTCCCAACTATCGATAGAGTTACACTCAAGGTTTGTATACTAATCAAAGGTATTTCCCTTTAGGGAATGAACAAACTTCTTGACAAGATAGTCACCATAAGTTCTAGTATTATTACATGTCTCAACAAAGTGTGCGACATGTTTTTTCGGGTTCTCTTTGCCCTCAAATTATTAAAATTTAAGTGGTTGATAATCGGCAGGCATTTTAAGGCTATCTATCCTCGCAGTGTAGGGCTTAGCATATGCAAATGAACATTTGGTGACAACATCATACTTGTCTTTGAGAGTACTTTTGATGAATTCCTTCAATTTCTCAATCGGTATCATCCCTTCAGAAGAAACTTGTACCTCTTTAGTCAGTGGTGCTTGCTTCACAGGATATTTTATCTCGTAATCTTTTGGAGCTTTTCTTGGTGCATGGCTAGATTCTGCATCTATCAGATCGCCAAACCTATCCACTATTTTATCAATTCGAGCCTCTTGATTCTAAACATATTTGGTCAGGCCCTCAATTGCCTTTGTCATATTTGCAAGCTGCTCCTCCATAGATGAGGCATCAGTCACCATCACTTGCATGATTATTGGAGACGTTGGAGAGTAACATGGATTGTCGCATAAGTTAATCTTCGAAGTGCTTAACTTATGCGATGTAAGTGGAGATGACGCATTTGTTGAACGACCATCGCTCTTTGTGCTAGAGTATTTGGAACCAGAGTGCTCAAGTAGAGCTAGAGTCCTCTTAAGCGATTCTGCCACATTGCTTCCTCCTTTTGAATCACTTGCATTGGACTTTGTTCCTTTTGGGGTTAAAGATCCAAAAATTAGGGTTGGTTTGGACGACACTAGATATGTTTGTTATCCTAGCAAGCTTGCCTTGCTCCTTGTAACAGCTCCTAAGCTTCCAAAAGTAACACTAAGGATGCTTTCCACTTCAGCAGAGAACTTTGAATCAATAGCCTTGGAAGTAGTTAATTGAGAGTTGACCTTCTTGGAAGTCATTTCAGTATTGTTGAACTTTACAGTTGGAAAAGTTGAGGTGAGAGGTAGAGATTGTCCCATAGGGCATGTCAAAATTTATTGGACAATAAAATTTTGAGGCCAAAAATAAATAATCGAGACAAGAAAATATTGCAACAATCAATTTATTAATTTGAATATGTGAGTGTTACAATCTCTATGAATCCTCTGATTCGCCTTTTCAAATATAAATTCAAGAGCTTGAAGCTTGATCTTGAATTTGAACTTGATTTCAGGGACTTGATCTTGACTTGTGGTTGAATTCAAGGGATTTTGAGCTTATTCTTGAATATTGCGTTCTTGATCTTGAATCTTGATGAACTTGATTTGAATGCTTGAGCTTTGTAGAGAAATTACAGCGTATGATTCACGTGCTTTCTCTTGCTTCTTGTTCGAGTTCTGAGGGTGTTATTTTTTGAATTATGAGACCCCTATTTATAATTGTAGGAAAGAAAGAGTCATGATAAATATGGACTTCCTTTGACCAATCAGATTTAAGTGATGTGACGCCTTTTTATGGGCTTTTATTTCATAGGCTCGCTGTATTATTTTGACATGTGGCATGGTCCTATTGGCTTCTTCACTTGACTTGGCATGCCACATCATTTGACACGTGACACTTATTTGGACCTCTAGAATATGACAATATCTTGGGCTTATTAAAGTGGGCTCATCATTTGAAGCCCAAATCAATGGGCTAGCCCAATAAAAATTAGGTTTTAATTAAATCCATATAAGTTTGGACTTAAATAATTAATCTAATTATATTAATCCACAATATTTATTTGGGACTAATATATTTTGAATTTAATATAATTCAAATTTTGTACAAATTTAAATTGAAAAAAATTGCATCGCCCACATGGTCACTTGAAAAGTGAAGTAGTGACTTGAAAATATTTAAGTGTGGTTAGTTGAAAGGTGAAATTTTGTTTTAAATTTAGTTAAGTGTGGTCACTTGAGAAGTGAATTAGTGACTTGAAAATGTTTGTATTTAGTTAGTTGAGATATGAACTTGTATTTTGAATTTGGCTAAGTGTGGTCACTTGAGAAGTGAATTAATGATTTGATAATGAACAAGTGTAGTCACTTGAGAAGTTAATTGGTGACTTGTGTTTTGCACTTAGTTATTTGAAAGGTGACCTTGTGTTTTGAAAATAATTATGTGTAGTTATTTGAGAATGTGAACTTGTGTTTTGAAAATGGCTAAGTCTAGGGACATTAAATGTAAACTAGTTACTTGAAATTGATTAAGAATAATGTTCTGAAATGTAAACTAGTTACTTGAAATTGATTAAGAGTAATGTAGTCACTTGAGAGGTGAACTTGTATTTTGAATCTAGTTAAGTGTGGTCACTTGAGAAGTGAAGTAGTGACTTAAAAATGTTTAAGTGTGGCTAGTTGAAAGGTGAATTTATTTTTTGAATTTAGTTGAGTGTGGTTACTTGAGAAGTGGAGTAGTGACTTGAAAATGTTTAAATGTGGTTTGTTGAAAGGTGAATTTGTGTTTTGAAATTTGTGTTTTGAATTTCGTCAAGTGTGGTCACTTGAGAAGTGAAGTCGTGACTTGAAAATATTTACGTGTGGTAGTGGAAAGGTTAATTTGTGTTTTGAATTTAGTTAAGTGTGGTCACTTGAGAAGTGAAGTAGTGACTTGAAACTATTTAAGTGTGGTTAATTGAAAGGTGAACTTTTATTTTGAATTTAGTTAAGTGTGGTCACTTGAGAAGTGAATTAGTTAATTGAAAATGTTTGAATTTAGTTACATGAGAGATGAACTTTTGTTTTGAATTTAGTTAAGTACGGTCACTTGAGAAGTGAATTAATGATTTGATAATGATCAAGTATAGTCACTTGAGAAGTGAATTGGTGACTTGTGTTTTGAACTTAGTTATTTGAAAGGTGACCTTGTGTTTTGAAAATGATTATGTGTAGTTTTTTGTGAATGTGAACTTGCATTTTGAAAATGGTTAAGTCTAGGGACTTTAAATGTAAACTAGTTACTTGAAATTGGTTAAGAATAATATTATGAAATGTGAACTAGTTACTTGAAATTGATTAAGAATAATCTAGTCACTTGAGAGGTGAACTTGTGTTTTGAATTTAGTTAACTTTGGTCACTTAAGAAGTGAAGCAATTACTTGAAAATATTTTAGTGTGGTTAGTTTAAAGGTGAATTTTTGTTTTGAATTTAGTTAAGTGTGGTCACTTGAGAAGTGAAATAATGATAGTTACAAATTTTAACACTTAAACAATTTTTGTCCTTGTGTGTGAGCTATTTGCAGTTATGCAATAATGAGTTTAGAATTTGATATTACTAATAATCTACAATTTTAATATATATATATATATATATATATATATATATATATATACTTGAAACTAATTAAAATGAAACTACCTTTGAGTCATTGGATTAGTAGAAGATTCTCAATGATTGAGTTAGGTATTTGACAAACATAGTGATTAATATTAACCTAATCTGAGCTTTTAGAATTAACTACATGCATGTTGGCATTAGTTTAAGTTAAATTTTAGTGAAGAGGCACTATATTGTCTCTTCAGAGGTTGCAAGTGCTTTGAGATAATTTTTTAGACACTTAATTTGATCTTAGAATACTTTTAGATTAGTACTGCTAATTAATTAAGATGATAGGGGGGAAGGGAGCTTCTCTTATCTTCTTTGCTTGAAGAAAATATGACTTCTGTAACTGATGGATCTTAATTGAAAATTAGTGGCTACTAGAGATAGTTTTATCAAATATATATGTTTAGCAATTCTTCATAGGATAGTTTGCACAAGTTACACCATAGTGTTTTGTTACAAATCTAGTTAAGTCCATAGGATAGGTGTTGTATGTTTTGTAGTTTATTTTGGAACATTGATAAATTTGTGTTAATGATTTGACTTTAGTGTTTGTGTTCTTATGATGGTTGATTACCTATTAAATTTGATTGGTGGGTTGTATTGAGTAGGTTTGATGGAATGTATCATATATATATGCTGCGATTTTTTTTCAAAATTATCATAAAAAACAACCACTTGTTGTCGCTTTTTAAGAAATTTACCAGAAAAACCAATCACTTGTGGTCGGTAATCTGAAAATTCTTAGAAAAGCAACCACATGTGGTCGTTTTTTAAAAAACTTACCAGATAAACCGACTACATTTGGTCGCTAATCTGAAAAATTTTAAATACGTGACCACTACTAAATTACAGTTGTCTATGCCTTGTTTTCCTTTTTCCCTAAGGAAAGAATGCATAAGGTTTGTTAGTTGGAGATAAGATGGTAATAAAAATACTTATCTACTTCATTGTAACGACCTAAAAATTTGATGAAATATGTGAAATTTGTTATTTTATTTGATTTGAATGTTTAATCACTCCCCTTAGTTGCATTATGATATTTTTGAGGTGTGGGAGTGATTGACATAATTTTTGATGCATTTTGGTATCATTTATGTGATATTGTGGTTTTCGATGGCTTCGAGAGCCTTATTTTAGACTTATGGGGATATCTTTTGATCCGTGCGATGGATGGCTAGACGGACTATGCTAGCAGCTCTGGAATATTGATTTAAGGCAAGGTAGACCTTTGGTTCGGGTTCTGATGCACCGAGCTCATTTCTACTTATTAGTCGAAAAGTTGAAAAATAAAAAATATGAGTGTGGGACCCCCATTTGATCGAAACGACCTCAGATGGAAAATCTAACTTTACTCGCAGACCCAGAATGTCAATTTTAGGATGTTAGCATGTTTGGTATGATTTTATGACTTTTAAATCTCATTTCGACCCTCGGTTTGAAAAATTATGATTTCGGAGATCAATTTTATGAAAACGACCATTTTTTGAAAATACGATAATGCCATCGCATCCAAAACATCAAATTTAGTACGGTTGCATAGTTTATTTGCATATATCGGACTCCAAATAAATCCCGAGCACCCAGTCGAAGTTTGTATTGACTTTTAAACAAAAACCAGCTTTTTAACCACAGCTGTGCAGAAAAATCTGCAATAATAAATAGTTTTTTTGGCCTATTTTGCTCATTTTCATCTTATCTTTTGAGAGTTAAACCCTAAAATAGTGTGGTAACTTAAAAGTAAAGTTTGTGAGAGCTTGGGAAGTTAGATTAACACCTTTTTCTTGGTTTTATTATGGATTAAAGATAAGAATTCACCATTTTCTTAGTAATTTCTTGATTAATTTCTCAAAATTTCAAAAATCTTAGGGCATGATTTTAAATCCAAATTTTACTCTTTTTCACTTGAATAATGTTTTTATCTTATAATTACTAGTTTTCATCAATTTAACCTTCAAAACAACTCCGATTCTTGATTTTGACCCGGATTTCAAACATTTTTCCTGGTAAAGCTCAAAAATGGGTTTTCTTCAATTTGAACCCCATTTTTGACTCGATTTAACATGGGTTTTCAACTGTAGGCTCCTAAAAATATGGGGTACATGTTTTTGAAGTATAGTTCCGATTTTGTCCTTTTTTTTTGGAAACCCATTTTGGGGATCCATTTTGACCCCGAACCAGAAGTAGTCAGTACGGATGTTGTTGGTTTTGTCTTGATGCATAGATTTCATATTTTATGTTTTTAGTGGTGTTTGGAATTGTTCGTGAAAAGTAAGATTGTGGGTTAAAGTGTAGCGGACCGGTTTCAGCTTTCGAGGTAGGTTATGGCTGAACACTTTTAGACTGGACTGGATAGTAAATGATGATACAAAATGAATGTTAAGGGTGAGAACTAATTATAAAAAATAGCTATTTATGTGTTGTGCCCGTGTGGGGGCCTATTTGTGATATAATTGTCGAAATTGAGTAATTATGTGATATGTGTGACCGTGTGGGGTCCTAGGTGATATTAATGGCCTTGAATACATGTGAATAATTGGGTTGTATTGTTAATATTCTTAATATGGTACCATTAGTGTATTTGATTATATTCATACTTTATTTGGCATATGAGACATGTAGAAATCTGTGGATAAAACTGAAATAATGAATGGATATTGGCTCACATGGTTGTGGAAATATATCATTATGGTTGGTTGTAAAAATACTCATTGTGATTGGTTGTGAGAATTACATCGTCATATCATACTCATTCATGAAAGAATGGTACCACTGTGGTAATATCTGAGAAAGATTGGCAATACCTTTTTAAAACCCTCCCCAAGGAATATGCTGAGGAGGAGATAATGTAACACCTTATAAAATCCTTTTTGAGGGATGTGCTGGAAAGGAGATATGAGATATAGGAATTGTATACGGGTTGACAAACCTTTTATGGGTCCTATGTCGGGAAGCTTTAGCTCCGTAGGTGTATACGGGGATCATGCGACGACCTCGTGGATCATCATCATCATATACATTGCACTTACTTTATTATATTTATGTTGTGTTGTATTGTCTTATTGAATTATCATCTATGTATTTGTCTTACCTTACTTTACGTGTATTTGATGATCTTGTATCTACATGTTTCTCTTGTTTTATTTATATATGATATAATGTATACTTGTCTTCTATATCTTGGTGTGTTGTTGTAATATATGTGAGATATATTAGAACTATTAGTGCAAGCGGTGTGGGCTACTGTTGTGGGATATTTTTTAATTACAAGTGATGTTTCCTTAGTGTATATTTTGTATGCTTTATTTACTACTTTGCTTGGTTGACCTATGATACTTACTGAGTGCAAGTAGACCGTACTTATGCCTACTGCACCCTTTTGGTGCAGGTCCTATATCGAGTGCACCTTAGCTTGCTTGACTCAGGCAATTGTTGGAGCTTTCATGGTAGCGGTTGGACATTCATGCATACGATGTTCACCTCTATCTTTCTATTATAGTTATGTCTTTATTAGTATTTGAAGACATATATTATTTCTTTATCATTATTTTTTTGATGTATTTGACTCTTGGATTGTATTAATAGTTCTTACACTATTAACACCTGGTTTTGGGCATGATTGGTATTTTGGATACGTTTTTTCCGCATGTTATGATTACTTATATGGTTCGGCTTCATTCTAGAAGCCTTACCTTGGTATATTTCTGTCTTTTCCTCTTTTTGTATCAATTTAGGTAATAGGCTTACTTGTCAAGGTACGCCGTGACAAGTGCCATCATGACCCTCTTTTGTGTGTCATAACAAATTGGTATCAGAGCAGCCAGGTTTCATTGGTCTCAACGATGTAAAAATGGGATATCTAATAGAGTCTATCTTTGAGAGGCTATAGGATGTCTTTAGGAAACTTCCCTTATTTTATTTTTTATCATGTGAAGTTCTTTTATACCTTGTATTCTGAGTTATGTTTCATTCTTTTTGTGTGATTGATGTGGCTTACACTACATCTTATCAATTGAGAGATGCAAAGAGTGATTGATGGAGGTCGCTTGTCAGTTGTAGACCCCGTGATTCTCCGGAGATAACTTGGAATCAGTTCATCGAGGCTTTTATAGAGAGATTTGTACCTTTCAGTTTGAGAATATCGTATGTGGGATGAGTTTGATCATTTGGAGTAGGGCTCTATATCAGTTTTTGAGTATAAGGCATGCTTCTATGTGCTTGTCAGATATTCCTATGATAGCATTTCTATAGAGTCTGAGAAGGTTTGAAAGTTCATAAAGGCTTTGGTTATTTCTCTTTAGTTAGCTACGTCTCAGATGGTTGTGTTTGGGGCTTCTTTTCAAAGTATTTTAGATCATTCTAAGATGACAGAGGGTATTCTTAGTGCATCTCAAGGAGACGCTAAGAAGGTATGATGTTTTGGTGAGTTCAAAAGTCAGACCACTCGAGGTAGAGATTTTAAAGGTTCTCATGGATACCATGGTAGACTAGTGCAGGTGGCATTACAAAGTTAAGGTGGTGGACCTTTTAGTCCAGCAGTTCAGGGTATGTCGTTCAAGCCTAGTTGTACCTTCTCTTTTTGAGACTGGTTGTAGAGGTTGTTATATATATGATAAGATACTAGAGATGTAAGGGGTAGAGGTAGTAGAGCTCGTGGGGGTGGTCATGGGACCACTCAGGCAGTTGGTAGTTGTGGGGATACCCAGGCAGCTGGTAGTCGTGGTCAGTGTTACACTATACCAGTCAGATCTGAGGCAGAGGCTTCAGATGCTGTGATCTCAGGTATCATTCCATTTGTTTCAGACCTGCATCTATATTATTTGATTCTAGATCAACTTTCTCCTATGTTTCTGTGTATTTTGCTTTGAATTTTGATTCTGTTAGTGAGCCTCTTTTCATGCCTATTTATGTATCTACCTCGGTAGGTGATTCTTTAGTAGTGGATTGGGTACATTGATCTTGTGTTGTGACCTTTGCCAGGTGTAAGACTTTGGTAGACTTGCTTGTGTTAGATATGATCAATTTTGATAATATTTTGGGTAAGGATTAGTTGTCTCCTTATCATGCTATCTTAGATTATTTTGCCAAGACTGTGACTTTAGCTTTGCTGGGTGTGCCAAGGATAGCTTGAAAGGAACACTTTATTTGGGTCCTAAGAAGATTAATCTTATGTTCAGTCTCATAAATTGGTTGAGAGGGGATGTTTATCTTACTTGGCCCATATTTGTGACACCAGTGTTGTTTTGCCTCCTTCATTGGATTTTGTCCGTGTTGTCCATGAGTTTATGGATGTGTTCCCTACAGACTTGTCTGGTATACCTCCAAATAGAGATATTGATTTTAGTATTAATGTTGAGCTGGGCATCAAGCCCATTTCTATTCTTTCTTATAGAATGGCCCCAACAGAGTTGAGGAAATTGAAGGATTATTGGCAGGATTTGTTGGATAAGGGATTTATTCGACCTAGTGTTTCACCTTGGGGTGCGCTTGTCTTGTTTGTGAAGAAAAAATATGGGTCTATGCGGATGTGTATTGATTATCAACAGTTGAATAAGGTGATGGTTAAGAATAAGTATCCTCTTTCTCCCATCGATGATTTTTTTATCAGCTTCAGGGTGTTGTATTGTTTTCAAATATTGAATTGAGGTTTGGTTATCACCAGTTAAGGATTAGAGCTTCGGATATCCTAAAGACAACTTTTCAGACTCGATATGGTCATTATGAGTTCTTGGTCACGTCTTTTGGGTTGACCAATTCTCCTGCTGCGTTCAAGGAGTTGATGAACCAGGTGTTTCGATCGTATCTCGAATTTTTTATTATTATATTTATAGATGATATCTTGGTGTATTCCAAGAGTGAGGTTGAACTTGAGGAACTTTTGCGGATTGTGCTTTAGAGATTGAGGGATGAGAAGTTGTGTGTTAAGTTCTCTAAGTGTGAGTTTTGGTTAGAGTCTATTTCTTTCTTGGGTCGTGTGGTGACTAAGGAAGGTATTATGGTTGATCTTGCTAAGATTGTCGTGGTTCATGATTGGGCTAGATCTACTTCTCCCACTGAGATTCTAATTTTTTTTGGCTTGGCAGGTTATTATTGGTTTTTTATTGAGGGTTTCATCCATTTGCACTCCATTGACCAAGTTGACTCAGAAGAAGATTTCCTTCCAGTGGTTTGATGCTTATGAGGCAACCTTCTAAAAGCTCAAGGATTTGTTGACTTTAACTCCTATATTGGCTTTCCCTAAGGAGGGCGTGGGCTTTTCGTGTTTTGTGATGCTTCAGGTGTTGGGTTAGGTGCTGTGTTGATGCAGAAGGGCAAGGTGATTGCTTATGCATCTTGTCAGTTGAAGCCTCATGAGAGGAATTATCTTACACATAATTTGGAGTTGTGTTTTCTTTGAAGTTGTGGAGGCACTACTTGTATAGAGTCTGTTGTGAGATCTCCTCAAATCATCGTAGCCTTCACTACTTCTTCACCCAGCGAGATCTTAAAATGAGGCAGCGCCGTTGAATTGAGTTTCTTAGGGATTATGACTTGGCTATTCTTTACCATGTGAGCAAGGCTAATATAGTTACGGATATCTTGATCCAGAAGTCATCTAGCATGAGTAGCTTGGTGTATCTTTTGGTGCATGAGAGGCTTTTGGCCTTAGAGATTCAATATTTAGTTAACCAGATGGTTACGCTTAATATTTTGACATTGGGGCCTGTTTTGGCATTTGTGGATGCTAGATCTTCCTTGATAGAGCAGATTCAAGCTCATCAGTTTAATGATGTTGGATTGAGGTCAATTCAAGATAAGGTATTAGGTAGGGAGGCTAAGGAAACCTTACTTGATTCAGATGGAATTTTGTTAATTAGAGGCAGAGTTTGTGTGCCGAGAGTGGTTATTGGATTAGGTTGATCTTGGAGGAGGCCTATTGTTCCAAATATTCTATCCATCCAAGTATGACTAAGATGTATCATGATTTGAGACAACACTACTGGTGGGGTGGTATAAGGCGAGATATAGCGTATTTTATAGATTGTTGGCTTTATTGCCATTAGGTGAAGTCCGAGCATATAAGACCTGGTGGATTGCTTCAAAGGTTATCCATTCTCGAGTGAAAGTGGGAACGGATCACTATGGACTTTGTGACTGGATTTCCTCATACATCTCATAGTTCTGATAGTGCTTGGGTCATCATGGATCAATTGACCAAGTTAACTCATTTTATTCTGGTTAAGGTCTCATTCAGTGATGAGAGGTTAGCCCATATCTTCATTCGTGAGATTATGCGTCTGCATGGTGCATCAGTGTCCATTATTTCAAATTGAGGTATTGTGTTCTTATCTCACTTTTGGAAGGCTTTTCAGGATGATTTAGGTACTTGGGTTGATCTTAGCATAGCATTTTACCCACCAGATTGATGGCCAGATAGAGCGGACTATCCAGATTTTGGAGGATGTGCTTCGCGCATGCTTGATGGATTTTGGTGGCTAGTGGGAGCAGCATTTGGCTTTAGCAGAGTTGTATATAATAATAGCTACCATCCCAGTATTGATATGGCTCCTTTTAAGGCATTGTATGGTAGGAGTTGTCGCTTCCTAGTGGTTTGGTTCGATGTTTCAGAGGTGAGACCTCAAGGTACGAACTTGCTTTGTGAATCTTTGGATAGAATCTGGGTCATTCAGGATAGACTTTGAGCAGCTCAAAGTAGGCAGAAGTGCTATGCTAATCGTAGACTTCATGCCTTGAGATTTGGTGTTGGTAATCTTGTTTTTCTTCGAATTTCACCCATGAAGGGTGTGATAAAATTTGGGAAGAATGGCAAGCTTAGTCCCAGGTATATTGGTCCATTTGAGATTCTTCGGACTATTGGTGATGTGGCTTATGAGTTGGCTTTGTCCCCTGATATATCAGCTGTTCATCTAGTTTTTCATGTTTCTATGATTCGCTGTTACATTCCGGATGAGTCTCATATTATTCCTTGGGAGTCGGTTCAGTAAGATAAGCGGGTGTCCTTTGTTAAGGAGCCAGTTTCTTTTTTGGCTAGGGATGTTAGGCGTTTGTACTCTAGAGTTATTCTTGTGGATAGGGTTCAGTGGCAACATCGACTTATAGTTGAAGCTACTTGGGTGGTCGAGTCTAATATGTGTAGTTCTTATCCTTAGTTTGAGGACGACCTAGATTTTTAGTGGTGGATGATGTAACGATCTAAAAATTTGATGAAATATGTAAAATCTGTGATTTTATGTGATTTAACTATTTTACCCCTCTCCATAGTTGCATTATAATATTTCTGGCTGTGGGGGTGATTGACATGATTTTTGATGCATTTTGGTATCATTCATGTGATGTTGTGGTTTTTTATGGCTTCGAGAGCCTTATTTTAGACTTATGGGGATATCTTTTGATTCGTGTGACAGATGGTCAAACGGACTGCGCCAGTAGCTCCAGAATATTAATTTTAGGCTGGGTAGATCTGTGGTTTGGGTCCCGGTGCACCCACGCTCATTTCGACCTATTGATTGGAAAGTTGAAAAATTAGAAATATGAATGTGGGACCCCTATTTGATCGAAACGACCTCGGATGGAAAATCTGACTTCACCAGCAGATCCGAAATGTCGATTTTAGGGTGTTAGCATGTTTGGTATGATTTTAAGGGTTTTAAATTTCATTTTGACCCTCGGTTTGAAAAATTGTGATTTCGGGTTTTGGGGGTCAATTTTGTGAAAATAATATTTTTTAAAAAATATGATATCGGCATCGCATTCGAATCATCGAATATAGTATGGTTGCATAGTTCGTTTGCATATATCGACTCCAAATGAATTTCAAGTACCCTGTCGAAGTCTGAATTGACTTCTAAACAAAAACCAGCCTTTTAACCACAACTCTGGAGAAAAATCTGCAATAATAAATAGTTTTTTTTGGCCTATTTTGCTCATTTTTCATCTTTCCTCTTGGAAGTTAAACCCTAAAATAGTGTCGGAGCTTAAAAGTAAAGTTTGTGAGAGCTTGAGAAACTAGATTAACACTTTTTTATTGGTTTTATTACGGACTAAAGGGAAGAATTCACCATTTTCTTGATTAATTTCTCAAAACCCCAAGAATCTTAGGGCATGATTTTAAACCAAAATTTGACTCTTTTTCACTTGAATAATGTTTTTATCTTATAATTACTAGTTTTCCATCAATTTAACTTTCAAAACAACTCTGATTCTTGATTTTAACCTTGATTTCAAAGAATTTTTCCAGTAAAAGCTCAAAAATGGGTTTTCATCGATTTGAATCCTGTTTTTGACTCTATTTAACTTGGGTTTTCAACTCTAGGTTTCTAAAATATGGGGAACATGTTTTTGAAGTAAAGTTCCGTTTTGCCTTTGTTTTTCAGAAACCCATTTTAGGGGTCCGTTTTGACCCCGAACCAAAATTAGTCAATACGGGTGTCGTTGGTTTTGTCTTGATGCATAGATTTCATATTTGATATTTTTATTGGAGTTTGGGATTATTCGTAAAAAGTAAGGTTGCAAGTTCAAGTGTGGCAGACCGATTTTGGCTTTCAAGGTAGGTTATGGCTGAACTCTTTCAGACTGGGCTGGGTAGTAAATGATGATACAAAATGCATGTTAAGGGTGAGAACTAATCATCAAAAATGGATATTTATGCATTATTCCTATGTGGGGGCCTATATGTGATGTAATTATCGAAATTGAGTTATTATGTGATATGTGTGACCGTGTGGGGTCTTAGGTGATATTAATAGACTTAAATACATATGAATAATTGAGTTGTGTTTTTAAGATGCTTATTATGGTACCATTGGTGTATTTTGATTATATTCATACTTTATTTGATATATTATACATGTGGAAATCCGTGGATGAAACTAAAATATTGAGTGGATATTGTCTCACATGGTTGTGGAAATATATCATTGTGGTTGGTTGTAAAAATACTCATTGTGATTGGTTGTGAGAATTACATCCTTATATCATACTCATTCATGAAACATTAGTACCACTGTGGCAACATCTGAGAAACACTGGCAACACCTTTTTAAAACGCTCCCCGAAGAATGTGTCGGGAAGGAGATATTGTAATACCTTATAAAATACTTTCCAAGGGATGTGATGGAAAGGAAATATGAGATATGTGAATTGCATAAGGGTGGACGAACCCTCCATAGGTCCTACGTTGGGAAGCTTTAGCTTCGTAGGTGTATACGGAGATTGTGCGATGATCTCGGAGGTTGTGCAATGACCTCGTGCATCATCATTATCATTATTGTCATCATCATCATTATCATATACATTGCATTTACTTTACTGTGTTTATGTTGTGTTGTATTTCCTTATTAACTTGTCATCTATGTACTTGTCTCAGCTTCCTTTACTTGTATTTGATGATCTTGTATCTACATGTTCTCTCTTATTCTATTTATATGTGACATAATGCATACTTGTGTTCTATATCTTGGTGTGTTGTTGTAATATATGTGAGATATATTAGAACTGTTAATGCAAGCGGTGTGGACTATCGTTGTGGGATATTTTTTGATTGCAGGTGACGTGCCCTTAGTGTATATTTTGTATGCTTTATTTACTACTTTGCTTGGTCAGCCTCTGATACCTACTGAGTACAAGTAGACTGTACTCATGCCTACTGCGCCCTTTCGGTGCATGTTCTAGCTCGAGTGTGACTCAACTTGCATGACTCAGGCGATTGTTGGAGCTTCCACGGTAGCGGTTGGACATTCATACATCCGATGTTCA
This sequence comes from Capsicum annuum, assembly GCF_002878395.1. Classification (NCBI taxonomy): domain Eukaryota; kingdom Viridiplantae; phylum Streptophyta; class Magnoliopsida; order Solanales; family Solanaceae; genus Capsicum; species Capsicum annuum. The sequence continues at coordinate 4,968,438 of NW_025820303.1, forward strand.
CCTCTATCTTTCAATAGGAGTTATGTCTTTATTAGTATTCGGAGACATATATTATTCCTTTGTGGTTATTTTTTCGATGTATTTGACTCTTGGATTGTATTAGTAGTTCGTACACTATTGACACCTGGTTTTGGGCATGATTGGTATTTTGGATAAGTTTTTTTCGCATTGTTACGATTATTTATATGGTTCGGCTTCATTCTAGAAGTCTTACCTTGGGATGTTTCTGTCTTTTCCTTTTTTCATATCTGTTTGGGTGATAGGCTTACTTGTCAAGGTACGTCGCGACAAGTGCCATCATGATCCTCGTTTTTGGGTCATGCCATTTATGATTCTTTTGAAGTTTGTTGCTAAGAAAATATTGCAATTTCTTGTTTCATGCATTGGGCTAATTGTTAAGATTTTAATTAAATTGAAGATTGTTTTCTTGGGTTCTGAAGATTAAAGAAAATTCTATGTTCTAGAGATATGATGAAATGCTCCATTGAAAGTTGGCAATAGTTGTGCTTCAAGCATGGCACATTAACTAGAGCAAATGTATTAGTATATTAAATTTTGATCTCCAACATAAGCAAAGGTGCTCTCTAGAGATCAATCTGTCAGTCAGAAGTTGTCTCACCACTAGAACCTCAAAGAGCGTTTTCATAGTTTATATATAAGTTGTTTGAAACAACATACCTAGTATATTCCCACAAAGTAGGGTCAAGGGAGAATATATACATATATTGTTTGAGGATAAATATATAATCAATGCATGCTTCTATTTGTCGTTGTATTACAGTGACGTTAGAACAAGTTTGACTCTTTGTTTGACGTAATTAAAAAGTAACAGACAAGTATTGTAGAATCTACCAACAGTGATAATGAGCTTATGAAAATATTCACCTTGAGAAAATGGGTTCAAGGTGACTGACCTGTAGATTTTCTTGGAGGAATATTTATTGATTTGGTGGTCTGTTATCACTTGGGTTTTTGGCCTCAACATCATGAATGTTATAAGTTAAAAGTTTCACTTGTACTATTTTCATATGTTATTAGCATAGTCAAGAATCTCAGAGTTGTTACAATTATATATTTAATACTTCAAAACAGTTCTTTTTTAATTAAAAAAAAGGTTTTCATACCAGTTGAAATGAAATTTATTCTTGCCTCAAAGCTATATATTTTATTTACAGAAAAGTTGTACATGAAGCCTTTTTGAGGATTGGGTTATTCAAAGTAATTTTAAGAAGACATCTTTTCTATTGTCATGCATACTTTCTAAAGCTCGAAGTAACGAACGCGGCCTGGATGACTTGGGTCATATTATTGGGATCAACTTATTGTATACTGGCAGTCTCTAGAGTTTCAAAAGAAGAGCGCCCAGACAAAGGCAACTCGAAAGTCCAAGAAGAGTGGCTCACTACATACGTGTGGTTTGATGTCCAGGGAAAAACTAAGAGGAAATTGGTAATTAATGATGAAGAGGATGAGGATGAGGATGAGGATGAAATGGAGTATTAGGCGGTGGTGTTATTTTAGTTTTGGATTCTATTAGTGAGTGTTTGGAAGAACTTGTTTTGCTACTTGTTTGCATACTTTTTATACTTGTTTGCATATTGTTTAAGTTGGATGGATATGTATGAAGTTTGGTTGCTTAATTTTAATGTTTGAATTGTTTTGGAAGCATTTTCTTATTGTTTTGCTAGTTGTTATTGGTTGTACGTTGATTTTTTATTGAAATATTTAATTTTGGTGCAGTAAAATATTAAAAATAATACCATATTAGCGAGGAATTTAAGGAGGGATATCCCTCAAAATATTGAAATATTTATTTTTTATTTAACTTAGCGAGGGATATCCCTCAGTATATTTAAATTTATAATTTTTATTAATTTTCACATACCAATGGTCGTCCCTCACTAAATAATAAATTAATATTATATATATTTTTAATATAACAAGAGACGTCTCTCACTAAATAATAAATTAATATTATATATATATATTTTTAATATAGCAAGGATTGCCCCTCACTAAATTATAAATTAATAGTATTATATATATTTTTAATATAGCAAGGGACATCCCTCACTACGTTATATTTTTTTTAAAAACTGTGAGATCAAAATAGCGATGGGGGAGTGTCGGGGTCTGTCACCACTTTGTGAGGGTCTCCCTCACTAATAATTAGTAAGACTCAAATTAGCAAGACACTTTGTAGCGATGACTGTCCTCACTAAATCTTGATTATTGAGGGACGTCCCTCACTAAATCTCACTAAATCGCAAGGCTAAAACAAGACTTTTTAATAATGTCGCCACCTAATTAGTTCTATGGTGAATTAGGACACTTATTATTAACTAAGTGAAAAGAAAAATAAGGACTTCATTTTGGATCTATGCAACTTAAAAGATTCTAGGTAAGGATTCTAATTATCCTAAAGGGAAGGGACAAGACATCCTACAGGATACGCTAACTACGGTTAACCGAACAAACTTAGGTTAAATAATTAAAGCCAAAAGTGAGTGCTAAGGAAAATTGAAAAAAAACAAAAAGGCCGAACAAGTATAAACATTTTTTTCAAGCCTGAAATTAGTAACAAATTAAACTTGAAAATCTTTTATATTTACATTAGTAACTACCTGAAATTAGTCAAAGTTAGTACTGCTTTTGTTGGCTTTGTCTTAGTGACTACATCTAGCAAGCCGTGACTTTTAAGCCCGTTAAAAATGAGAAAAAGGGCGCCTCTTTTCACGGTTAGAATAACTACACACATTGGCTCAACTAAAGTACGTATTAACTTCTGATAGGACCCTTACTTGGGTAAAAAGATTCAATCTTCCATACAGTCAATAAGCTATATGAAATTCTTATATATTTCGGTTGGTTTTCCGATATTAACTTATAGGTTAGGATGGTTGTACAGATGTCACAACCCAAATGGCCGTGAATGGCACCCACACTAATCTTCCTGTGGGAGAACCATCTAAATCAAACCATTACCCAATCACTTAATCAATATTAAGATGATATTATTATAAAATCAACATAATAACAATAATTCAAGACTAATCGTTATTAATGCGGAATTCAAATAAACTACTTGGTAAAATCCCCAAGACCCGAAAATCATCATACAAGAACTACTAATAAAGATCATGTCTAAAGAGATATCCAAAAATAAAGTAAATAAAAAAAATGTTCCCATTGTTCGAAAGATAGACAAGAACAAATAAGATGACCCACGGCAGCCTGGAGACGAAGTGCTCACCCTTGGATCAAGATCTGCTATCAAACACTAGAGGTGAGGTCATGTCTGAGCCTCTAGAACACTTGTTGCACTCAACAAAAGAAGAGTGGGTAGTATCAGTACAACTCACTATGTACTGGTAGGTATCATAGGCCAACTCAATTTAATAGCATGTACACAATATAAATCAAATAACAAGTAGACAGGCATCATCACATAACAAATATTCAATGAATCAATAATAAAACAACAATAGGTCAAACAGTGCTCACAATAAGCTACATAACCATCAAGTGTATCATCCATACTGTAAACATCCACAAAATCAACATAAATACGTAGACACATGCTATGAGACTTATTTTTTCCCAAACAGTCATGACCTGCAGGGAACAATCTATGTTCATGTACCGTACCGGCGTGGTACCTTATCCAACATATACATATCCGTACCGGCGTGGTACCCGATCAAACATATACATATCCGTACCGGCGTGGTACGCGATCCAACATATAAATATCCATACCGACGTGGTACCCGATCTAACATATAAATATCCACACCGATGTGGTACCCGATCCAACATATAAATATCCACACCGATGTGGTACCCGATCCAACATATAAATATCTGTACCGGCATGGTACCCGATCCAATATATAAATATCTGTACAGGCGTAGTACCTGATCAAACATATAAATATCCATACCGGCGTGGTACCCGATCCAACATACAACACAATGCTCCAAGTTTACAAGTACACTAAGGTCATAAGACTGTAACATCAAGTAAATTTTCTATAATCATTTATACACGCATCAGTAGTCCAAACATCAACAATTTCAAGCATATCCGAATACCAATCAACAAGTATCTAATTTAGGAGCATATACATAATTAAGTCGAGTCTAAACTCCAATTAAACCGTAACCTACCTCAACCAACGAATCCAAAAGTAGTTAGTCCACAAGCGCCTTGCCCTTCCTCCAAGTTTTGGAACGTTCAAAAATTGTTCCAACATAATATATTCTCTCCGTAAAACTACGAATCTAATAACACCTATTTTATAAGTTCTTACTCTAAAAACCTAGTTCGTTAACCTAATTTATCCATGTTCATATAACATAATGGAGGTTAAAGTTATCAGTAACCATTGTCTCACTTTAATCGATGTAACATTCTCTTAACCAACACTTTAGACAAAAACATAAAAGTGCTCAAAGCAGTTAAGAACACATAACCAAAATTAAAGGTTTTCTGCTTAATCTTGGACCACGTGCACATTTTGCCTAAACATAAAACACAATATGATGACAATATTATTCCCTCCTAATCATTACACTATTATTAAACTCCTTAATTCCTTTTTCTATTTTTGTTCAACACTAAAGGCACCAACCCTCAATTTTACAAACAAAATATTTAGAATACATCTACTCAAAGCGGCTTACCAAACTGTCCAGATCTTCTTCAATGCTGCGATAGAGAGAAAAAAAAATAACACTGCTCTTTCTTGCCTTCTCTCCCTAATATCTGGTGATATTAATATTATAAATGGTTAACCCTAACCACTTAATATCATCCTTATATTAACCACATAAGTAAATAAATTATTATTTTGACCCATTAATTTATTAATTAAATAATTATTTAAAATACTCAAAACTTTCAAATACCACAAGAATTGGTACTACTCATCGAGCGAGTCATAATTCACGTACACCAACTACAGGGAGAGCTAGAATAGGAAAGATGAAAAGATTTTATAAGCGGCTGAGAGGGTCGTTACATCAGATACCAATTAAACAATCGTTCATCCCCCGAACGAGCAAACACAAGACAAGAAGGGGGAAAACAAGAAATTACCTAAATCCGCTAAAAGATGTGAATACTTGCTATGCATGTCTGCTTTGGTCTCCCAAGTGGCCTCCTCTATAGGAAGATTCTTCCACTGGACCTTCACAGACGCAATCTCCTTAGTACTCAACTTTTGAACAACCAAATACCTAGCTGAGCCTATGCGTGCCCCCTCTACCCCAGACTCAAAAGGTTCAATTAGCATACAACAACACAAGGCATATTCTTCTCCCATATATATTCAACCGTCCATTACCGGCATATAAATATAGGTGCATACTGGTGATAGGCGATGTGCATGTAGGAATGAATGCAACGTACACAATAAATATCACAAGTCATTATAATTATCCTCATTCATCATCGTAATCAACCTCTGAACTGGACGGATATCAACACATTATCAGTAGTATCCTCCAACCTTGCCGGGTATCAATAAATCATAAATATATCCTCCGGCTTTGTTGGGTATTAACGTCATCACAACAGTATCCTCCGACCATGAAGGGTATCAATATCATCACAATAGTATCCTCCGGCCTTGCCGAGTATCAATATCATCACAATAGTCATTACTGAATAATATACACTAAAATACTAAAAAAAATAGTCATATCACCATAGAACATCTATCTAGTCAATACTTACCAACTACTCTTTATTAGCTAACCAACACTTATTATAATAGAATCACTAGTTTGCTAGTCATCATATAACCTCTAGTTATTAGCCTAAACATTATCCTTCACATAATCCTTATTCACGGGATAGAAACTAAGCACTATTTATTTAATAGCCAACATCTAACATCTAGTCAAGGTTCATTACTAGACCAATACCGCCATTTATCAGCCATTCATTATTATCAACTAATCATCCTATATCCGTTAATCATTACTAGAAAACACATTACCACTTGTCATTTAACCATCTTTTATTAACTGACACCGTTTGTTATCTAACCATCATTTACCAACTAATTCTTGCTTAACTATTTATTAGTTAACCATTTAGCAACTATTCAAAGTTATTAACTAGTCATATTTTATTACCAACATCTCTCATTATCTAGCCTCATTAACATAGAACTCCTTGTTTATTGACTAATCCACATCACAAACTTAGTCATCAATACCAACTAATCTTCACCTATGCTAGATCCAACCTCACAATATGTCACGCATTACCCATCGCTAGCTACCATGTTTCAACTAAGCAAGATCCATTAACTAATACATTAGATTCCTAGCCATCAACTGCGATAGTCTCCTAATAGACAACTAGTTACCACATAGCTTAACCGTTAATTAGGCAGAACAGTTGTAAGATCATATTTTAGCTACAATCACATAAATTACCGATATAATACTCATGAATGTACCAAATCTATGCATTCCATCACCAGTATCCAATCAATAAAGTCATAAGCAATATACCACATCTTCCTCCGTCCCATACCAGAGAGATATGTATACAAACATATATGTATTCATAAATTGTAATCGTATTCTTTACACTGATAAACACTCCTCAGATATTTAATCATTATCATAACATGATCCGTGGCCCATTAATTTATCTGGAATAGTCTCAACATCATAATCATGGTCTTAAGCCCATATATATATCCGAAACTAATATCGATAATCATATTTATAAGTCGTAGCATATTTCTAATCATCTCACATATAAGAGGTATCTCACATATTAGAGGCATAATATAGATAGACATGTAATTGTCTATAGGATATCTTATATCGATAGGCCATACATCATGACCATGAGAAATATCACCTCTCTAGGTCAGTTTGTATATCTAAGAGGAAAAGCGTCTCTATAGGTCCAATAATCATGACTAAAGAAAAATGCAACTCTATGGTCCAATCATCTCATTTAAGAGGAAATAGCATCTCTATAGGACACATAACATATCTAGGAGGAATATCATCTCTAAATGCCTAATATCACTTCCACAAGAAGTATCATAATCATACTTCAAAAGCCACATTCCGGGAACATCAATACAAGTTACCAAGTTACGAAGTAACCTTATTCTAAGTTTTACTAGCCTCATCTATGTCTAACATTCGCAACTAATTTCACAAGACTTAACGCCAGTTGTGGTCTAAGTGGGCAAGACGATCCCACTTCTAATCCTCAATTTCCATAAATAGGCACACTATGGCCCAAACTAGACTAAGTTATCTAGTTCATCTTCTAGATGTCAAGTAAGCCATATTCAAGCCTAAGATAGCAACTTCGACTAGAAAAAAGGTTACTCAAGTCAACACTACCCAACTTATGGTTTCAAAACTACAACACTAGCCCACTAAGGCTAAATATACAAATCATACTTCAAATACTAAAATCATATCCCAAACATAGGTTTACATCATAACCACACTACAACTAATCTAAACTAGAGAAGGAAAATAATATGTATAAACATGCCATTTTACGGGTCCCACAAAATTAGAGCCCGCAACATATTATCCTCCACAACCTTGTTAATATCCATCTAATCATCATATCTTAACCACTCAACAAGAAATATCCACCAAGTATCACTCAAGGAAAGATCAACCATGCCATTTAATAATTCATTCATCCTTAATTATTTTATGAATGTAACTAAGTCATTTGATTTTACATTGCCACTATCATGAAAATTACTATCCTCTAAAAGTGTCATATATCAGCCAACTTTGTGGGACATGCAAATGTATCATTCAGCCACAAGGTTAAGTCAATAATAATTTATCTTCTCAAAATTTTTTCCTAATGCATAAATCCACAGCTACAACTTATGTCCTGACAATCACTAACTCAATATTTTTCAATGACAAATACTTCATGGTCAAGACAAACCTCTCTTATATCACTAACACCAATTTAAGATATACAGAGTCATTCTTATTTCTACCTAACAATATTTTTATTACGGGATTTACTTAACTCTTAAGCACCTCAATAGTGGTCCCCACACCACTAGCACATAAGCAAGGCCAAACAAAATAAATCAATTATAGGTCATTGACAGTCTCATCACCAATATCACATTCCAGACAAGTCATCGATCAAATTCTGTAGGTATCAACAACCTCTACTAGTTTTTATCACTTTTATTTAAAACTCATTATCTTGCCAAGCATTAAGAATTCGGTCACTTAAAGAATTCAAAGATAATGTCACTTAGCTAGTCTTCATAAGGAACCTATTATAGTTTCAATAAAAGAACTGTACAAAAATTCTAGATAAAGTCTCACTGGCCGGACCACACAAGGATCCCCAAATAATATCAAATAATTAAAATACACAAGGGCCCATCCACAACATCATTAACAAGAACCTCTCATTACGGAAAACACATATCACCTTAGTCTTTTATTCATGTTACTTTTTTACCATCTTTTCTCGACATCACATTCTCATATCATTCTCTCAATTCTCATACCATCAATCTCATCAGTATAATAGTACCAAAATAAGTAAGTGTCATAGAATTTCTAGTTTCACAATAACAAGAAATCAAATAATCCCATCATATTTATCAACAAAAACAACTCATTCAATTTTCATCACTTAACAAAAACAATTCACAACAATGACAAAAATCTAGCAACACAAGTTTAATCAAATATCAAACACAAGCAATCATAAAGTTCACAACTTTCACAAGTCTTTACCTATTAACAATAACTTTTAGACCTTATTAATAGATACCAATTGAAATCTCCTAGATTTTTATTCAAAATTACTAAGATACCAATTGGAATTGTCTAGATACCAATTAGATTCAATCTAGTAGTCTAAGATTAGGATGGCACGATGGAGAGAAAGAAAGAAAAATGACTTCTACATGCCTCATAGCCTTACAAAGATTGGGTGTGGGACCCTATACACCAATCTATGAAACTCTACTTGACATTGTTCTTATTAATAGATACCAATTGGAATCGCCAGATACCAATTGAAATCTAGTAATATAACGTAAGAAAGAAGAATTTGAATTTTCTTAGTGTCCTATAGCCTCTCAAAAAAAAGTACAAGCGTCTTCGTACCATTCCGTAAGACTCTACTAGACATGTTCTTGTACGACGAGATCGATGAACCTAGGGATCTGATACCAACTTTTTCACAATCCAAATGGCCGTGAGTGGCACCCACACTAATCTTCCTGTGGGAGAACCATCTAAATCAAATCACTACCCAATCACCTAATCAATATTAAGATGATATTATTATAAAATCAACATATTAACAATAATCCAGGACTAATCATTATTAATGCAGAAGTAAAATAAACTACTTACTAAAATCCCCAAGACCCAAAACTCATCGTACAAGAACTACTAAGAAAAATCATGTCTAAAGAGATATCCAAAAATAAAGTAAATAAAAAAATATTCCCATTGTCCGAAAGATAGACAACAACAAATAAGGTGACCTATGGCAGCCTGGAGACGGAGTGCTCACCCTTGGATCAAGATCTTCTATCAAACTCTAGAGGTGATGTCATGTTTGAGCCTTTAAAACACTTTCTGCACACAACAAAAGAAAAGTATAGGGTAGTATCAATACAAACCACTATGTACTGGTAGGTATCATAGGCCAACTCAATTTTATAGCATGTACACAATATAAATCAGATAACAAGTAGACAAGCATTGTCACATAACAAATATTCAATGAATCAACAATAAAACAACAACAGGTCAAACAGTGCTCACAATAAGCCACATAATCATCAAAAGTATCAACCATATTGTAAACATCCAAAAAATCAACATAAATACGTACACACATGCTATGGGACTTATTTTTTCCCAAGTAGTCATGACCTGTAGGGAACAATCTATGTTCAGGTACTGTACCGGTATGGTACCCGATACAACATATACATATCCGTACCGGTGTGATACCCGATCCATCATACACATATCCGTAGGGGCATGGTACCTGATCCAACATATACATATCCATACCGACATAGTACCCGATCCAACATATAAATATCCAAACCAAAGTGGTACTTGATTCAACATACAAATATCCATACCGGTGTGGTACCCGATCCAACATATAAATATCCAAACCCACGTGGAACCCGATCCAACATACAAATATCCGTACCGGCATGGTACCTGATCCAACATATAAATATCTGTACCAGCGTGGTACCCGATCCAACATATAAACATCTGTACCGATGTGGTACCCGATCCAACATACAACACAATGTACTAAGTTCACAAGTACACTAAGGTCATAAGACAATTTCATTAAGTAAATTTTCAATAATCATTTATAAATGCATCAATAGTCCAAACAACAACGATTTCAAGCATATCCAAATGCCAATCAACAAGTATCTAGTTTAGGAGCATACACACAATTAAGTCGAGTCTAAACTCCAATTAAACCATAACCTACCTCAACCAACGAATACAAAAGTAGTTAGTCTGCAAGCGCCTAACCCTTTCTCTTAGTTTTGGAACGTTCAAAATCTGTTCCATACTCTCCATAAAAATAGGAATCTAATAACACCCATTTTATAAATTCTTACTCTAAAAATCTAGGCCGTTAACCTAATTTATCCATGGTCATATAACATAATGGAGGTTAAAGTTATCAGTAACCATTGTCTCACTTTAATCGATGTAATATTCTCTTAACCAACACTTTACACGAAAACATAAAAGTGTTGAAAGAAGTTAAGAACACATAACCCAAATTAAAGGTTTTCTGCCTAAACTTGGACCACGTGCATATTCTACCTAAACATAAAACACAATATGATGACAATATTATTCCCTACTAATCATTACACTATTATTGAACTCCTTAACTCCTTTTTCTATTTTTGTTCAACACTAAAGGCACCAACCCTCAATTTTACAAACAAAAATATTAAGAATACATCTACTCAAAGTGGCTTACCAAACTGTCCAGATCTTCTTCAACACTGCGATGGAGAGAAAAAAATTACAATGCTCTTTCGTGCCTTTTCTTCCTAATATCTGATGATATTAATATTATAAATGGTTAACCCTAACCACTTAATATCATCCTTATATTAACCACGTAAGTAAATAAATTATTATTTTGACCCACTAATTTATTAATTAAATAATTTTTAAAATACTTAAAACTTTCAAATACCATAAGAATTGGTACTACTCAATGGGTGAGTCATAATTCACATACACTAACTACAGGGAGAGCTAGAATAGGAAAGATAAAAAGATTTTACAAGCTTTTGGGAGGTTTGTTACATCGGATTACCGCTAGCCCTTAGAACCGTGTAGATTATTGCTAGCCCTTAGATCCTGCAATTACCGCCAGCCCTCAAATCATGTAGTCTGGTATCAGAGCCATTCTAGACTACTTATTTGTCTGGTAATATCAGATCTATTATTTGTATTACCAGGGCTGGCGGTAATCTGCACGGCCATCCAGACCTATAAGTCAATATCAGAAAACCAAACTACATATAAAAGAATTTTTCTATAGTTTCTTGGCTTGGTTTCGGGATGGGGGTACAGTCGAAGTTAGTACTGCTTTTGTTGGCTTTGTCTTAGTGACTACGTCTAGTTAGCCGTGACTTTTAAGCCTGTTAAAGATGAGAAAAGGGGTGCCTCTTTTCACAGTTAGAATATCTAGACACATGGGCTTAACTAATGTACGTATTAACTTCTAACAGGCCCTTGCTCAAGTAAAAAGATTCAATCTTTCATACAGTCAATAAGCTATATGAAATTCTTCTATATTTCGGTTGGTTTTTTGATATTAACTTATAGGTCTGGATGGCCGTGCAGATTACTACCAGCCATCAGATCCTGCAGTCTGGTATCAGAGCCTAGGAACTTTCATGGTTATTATGTAATAGATTTGAACTTTTCAGCATAGATATGAACTTTCTACTCTTGGAAATGAGAGATGTGAATACTAAGAGTACTCGACTTGAAGAGGTAGATAAACCTCAAAACATTGACTTGTTAAAGAAGTGGACTATTCCAAAGGTTGATATTAAAACCATTTATGATTATGGTTGGTTTGATAAGGTTCTTTCTAAACAAATAATAAAGACGACTGAACAATCTTTGGCATTAAATTCGTCCGAACAGATGATTCGATTATTAAATTAATGCGATATTGATTTATATAAAAATCATTATAACTTTATGCATATTGGAATGGTTCAGATTGCTTTTAAACCATTAACTCTTAAAGGGTTACCTAAAACATTTTTAGCAGCTCTTAGGGATGCTAGAAATCTAAATTTTAGACAATCTTTAATGGGTACTATTGAATCCACCGTGGCCTATGGTTCAGTTTATTTAAATACTCAGCCAAATTTACGATTAGCTTTAACTGATGCGAATATACTTGATGCTTTGATATTAAATGTGAAAATGTATGGTTATAATTATGTGCCTGGATCTAAACTGATTTTTCTATGATACAAAATTTATTATAGATTATTAACTACTTTAAATCCTCGATGTAGGTTATACGATACATCAGATCAGACTACATTAGTCGAAACTAATTTTCCAAAATCTAAGGTCACCATAAGGAGACCTATTAAATGGGATGAGATTGATTTTCCTACTACATGGACCTTAAACTTAGTTATACCTCCGAATCAAGTCACTGATGATTTAACTAATAGTGAATTATCGCAGGTGATTTAAAATCTGGATGGTAGGATTTGTATTCAATTTGATGCAAGCTCTGCTGTTTATAACAAACATTCATTGTCCATGCCTAAATTATTGCCTGCTATGCATCATATTTCTCCTATAGAACCGTTAAACGGTCCATCTAGAAGTCGTACAGTTTCCTTGCACATAATTGACTCAACTTCTACAAGATTTGTAGAGAAAGTCAAAGTCAATCCACAAACAAATATTGTCAAGATAATGGCAATATCTCAAATAGAGATATTCCTACTACTTCTGAAATGAACTTTGATCCAAATGATATTTAATGATTCCACACCAAATTAATTTTAGATGTGTATCCCAGGCAAGAAATTATAGTAAAAAAGAATTTTTTAATAAAAAATAAAACTAGTTTAGAACTTGGTTTTTTGAGACTTATAGTCCTGAAGATATGAATAATATTTCTCAAGAATTTTATGAAACTTGTGCATTGCATAATCAAATTATGTGGTTTGTACCTTGGTTTATAACCACCTATTTGCCATTATATGTTAAGGTGCTTGAAAGATCATATCAAGATAATAGTGGTATCATTGTTAAAACTGTTTACCCTCTCCAAGATCCTTTTATATTGCCAAATAATACGGGTATTACATTTTCTGCATTTCAAAAATTCATTGATTATGAAGTTGCTAAGGTAACTATTGCAGAAATTAATAATTTGATTTCTAGAAATAATTATTTGAGATTATATGTGAAAGTTTTAAGAGAACATATTTCCTCTTTTGCTAAGAAACTCGATGAGTTAATTGATTTGATAAAGAAGCTCAGTAATAGCCCAAATTCTACTGATATTGCTTCTTCTTCCGAAAGTAAGATAGGAGATTTTACGACTAAAACTGATATTCAACGACCCCCTGATATTGAGGGATTTAAATTTAAGTCACCTTTATATGATTTAGAATAGCTTCTTGATAAAAAGCTTTCTGGTCTAAATATTAGACCCATTGATTTGTCTAATGCCTTTACTGATTGTCTAGAAACCACTCCTAATTTGAAAAATTAGACTAAATCAGAGTTTAATAAGATCATAGGAATAATTAGAAAGCAACCGGGTAAAAATCCCAGATATGCAGATTCACCCCGCATGCAAACTTATTACTATCCGCGACCAACTCCTTAAAATGTTCTGATCGAGGAAAGGGATTGGAATCAAACTAATATGTCCTATAACAGAGATGATATTTATGAATGGAATCCTGATGGATTAATAGAGAGGCAATTAACAATCCTCGTACACCACATGATGATGTATTCAACGGTGTGTAAAGCCACTGGTAATACAAATAATAGAATAGATAAAATTATCTGTTAAATGTTAGTTGCTGGTTTTACTGGCCAACTTCGTGGCTAGTGGGACAATTATTTGACTCAAGAGAAAATAATGTTAATTTTTAATGCTATAGCTACTACTTAAGGGACTGATAATTTTGAAAGAACCCTTCCTACAAAGAGAGAAGATGTTGTTTATACGTTTGTTCTTACAATTTTAAAACACGTTAATGGTAGATTTACCAACCAGAACAAAAATATTCATATTCTCTTAAATTGGCTTAGATGTAAGACCCTAGAAGAATTTAGGTGGTACAAAGATACCTTTTTAAGTAGGGTTATGGAATTTCCCGAAAATAGTTATGAACATTAGAAGACCAAGTTTATAGATGGACTTCCTTCGATGTTTGCTGAAAGAGTTAGAAAAGCTCTTAGAGGCTTCTATGGTGAAATTCCTGGGGGAAATTATACTTATGATTATTTGATAGTAGCTTGTACACAAGAAGGGTTAAACCTGTGTAATGAGTTAAAATTGACTAGACAAATTAAGCTTGATAAGCTTCGAGAAAAATATCAGATAGCAGATTTCTGTACCCAGTTTGGTATATTTGAACCTGCTTCCACTTCTAGGAAGAAAGGAAATAGATATCCCAAAAATCAACAGCCTTATAGAAAAAAGAGATCTAGATATATATCTAAATAAGAACGTGAAACTAGAAAAACCTATAGAAAATCTACTAGATTTGCCAAAAACAGATCTAAGTGAGATCTTGCTAAGATTAAATGTTATAGATGTGGTAATTTTGGGAATATTGCTCCAAATTATAAGCTCCAAAAGCTTAAATCTTTAGGTCTTGCTGATGATGTGCATGATAAAGTTTATGGTTTATTATACACCTCAGGTTTAGAATCTGACTATAGTACTGAATCTAAATCAGAAAATGATATTGAATTGCCTGATTCATCGGATAATGATAATGTTAAAATTGTTCTGATTTCCAAGGTGATACCTGCACTTGTGATGAAGCATTTTATAATTTGCAATCCCAGTTTGAAGATTTAAATGTTCAAATCATTACTTCTGAAAATGTGTTAGAACTATTGAAAGAAGTTTCAGATTAGAAACTCCATGAAAAGATTATTAATTTGTCTACTAGTTCAAAATCCAGTACTTCTAAACATACTAATAGCAATACCTTTACTCCTAAAATTACTGATAGCAATAATTTTATGCCTTAGTCTTTAACAGAAGTTAATAGACGACTTGCTATGAGTTATACTCCTGGCAAAGATACTTTTTTTGATGATTTAAAAATTGAAGTTAAAAACTTGAAAAAAGGAGATTAAATCGCTTAAACAAAATCAAATGATTTGTGATCACAGAATTTTGCAAATCGGGAAAGATATTTCTCACACTGAAAATTCTAAAGGGAAAGAAAAGATTTCTGAAGAAAATGATAATATTGATGATATTCAAAATTCCCTTGACTTGAAAAATGATTATTTTTTAGGTATGAGGCAAATTGTTACTGCCCATAAATGGTATATTAAATGTACTATTTTGATTAATAATCATTTCTCTGTCACTAATATTGCTATGATTGATAGTGGCGCAGATGTTAGTTACATACAAGAAGGATTAATTCCCACAAGATATTTTCAAAAAACTACTCATATAGGTAAATCGACATCTGGACATGCTCTTGATGTAGAGTATAAATTGCCTAATACTCATATTTTCCAAGATAAAATGTGCATTCCACATTTTTTTTTGGTAAAAAATCAGTTATACCCTCCAATTATACTTGGAACTCCTTTTATAAATGTTGTTTATCCTTATACTCATATTGATGCAAAAGGATTTACTACTACTTACAAAAATAAAGAGATATCTTATTCTTTTGTTACAGATCTGGTAACTAGGGATATAAATGCTTTGATTGATATGAAGCAAAGAGATGTTGATTTTTTATAGCTTGAATTACTTAGCATGAATATTTGTGATACAATGAAATCTTATAAGGTACAGGAAAAAGTTAAATTAATTTCTGAACAAATGGCTGTTGATATTTGTGTTGATCACCCCAGTGCTTTTTGGAATCGTAAAAGGCATATTATTACTCTTCCTTATGATGATAATTTTTATGAGGATAATATCCCAACAAAATCGCGACCTTGTCAAATGAATGTTGAATTAGTTGAATTCTGCAAAAAAGAGATTGATATTCTATTACAAAAGGGTTTGATAAAACCTTTAAAATCTCCTTGGTCATGTACTATTTTTTTATGTTAATAACACAGCTAAAAAGAAACGTGGTGTTCCCAGGTTGGTAATAAATTACAAACGTCTGAATAAATATTTAAAATGGATTAGGTATCCGATTCAAAATAAAAAAAAATTATTATCCTGGTTATACGATTCCAATATATTTTCTAAATTTGATTTAAAATCTAGATATTAGCAAATTCAGATTTTCAAAGAGCATACTTATAGAACAACTTTTAATGTTCCTTTTGGACAATATGAATGGAATGTCACGCCTTTTGGTTTAAAAAATGCCCCATCAAAATTTTGGGAAATAATGAATGATATATTTAATCCTTATATGGATTTCATCATCGTTTATATTGATGACAATCTTGTGTTTTCTAAAACATTTGAATTACATATCAAGCATCTTGATATTTTTAAGAAAATTGTGATACAAAATGGTTTGGTGATATCTAAATCAAAAATGAGTTTATTTCAAACAAATGTTAGATTATTAGGACATAATATTCCTCAAGGGAAGATTACTCCCATCCAAAGATCCATTGATTTTGCTTCTAAATTTCCTGATGTTATAACTGACAGGACTCAATTGCAGAGATTATTACGAAGCCTGAATTATATTTCTCCCTTTTATGAGAATTTATCTCGCGATTTAGCCCCATTATACAATAGGCTAAAAAAAGAATATAAAGGCTCTTGTACCAATAATCTCACCAATCTTGTTAAATGTATTAAACAGGGTGTTGAATCTTTACCTTGTTTAACTTTAGTCAATCTTGCTTGACAAAAAATTATTGAAACTGATGCATTGAATATTGGTTACGGAGGAATACTGAAACAAGTTAACCCCCATGATAAAACTAAATGCTTAATAAGATTTAATTTAGGTAAATAAACTGATAGTTAGAAAAAATATGCTACGGTAGCTCATTAAATGCTAACCATTGTTAAATGTGTTCTGAAATTTCAGGATGATTTTTTTAATCAAAAGTTTTTGATAAAAACTGATGCTCAATTTGTAAAATATATGTTTGATAAAGATTTTAAACATGATGCTTTAAAATTAATATTTGTAAGGTGGCAAGCTCAGTTAGCCCCTTTTGATTTTGAAATTCAATATAAAAAAGGAATTGATAATTCTCTCCCTGATTTCTTATCTAGGGAATATCTAAATTAAAAATGAATTTTTATACATCTTTTCTTCCTAAAAAAAACTTTGATCACCATTTTAAAGGTAATTCCGTTATACAGAGACATTCAAAATCTCATAATTGATAAAATCATCCATGATATGATTGAAGAGTAATTTCCTGTCTTCAATTATGAAGAAATTAGAGATATTGATTGGTATGATTTGGAAATATCTGATTACTTATCCTCTTTGAAGTATGGCTACTGACCCACCATGGCAAATAGCCATAGAAAAAGGACAAGGTAGATCAGGAGGAAGATCAGCTTTCAGAGGAAGGGAAAGATCATCCCCAATAATCAGATCATATTCAAGATCTCATATGGATCCTCTTCCAATTCCCCAGTTATACAAATGGGAAATAGGAGTTTGATAAACTCCAAAGTACCGAAAATAGGCGAATATTCAACATCACAATCAATTCATCTGGATGATATTCCAAAAGACAGCCCGTTATACAAGCAATTACAAGCCTATCTGGCAGCACAAAAGAGTGATACGTTTGCTTTGATTGCAAAGAAAAAGGACAATGATGATATCAATTCCTATGAACAAATTAAAAATAAAGAAACGATATTTTTTGTCGAAAACTTTGAGATTCAGAGGCAAAATAGACCGTGGGAGATACTCCACAAATATTTGATAAATAATTAATATTTTTTGGGTAAGTAATACAAAATCCACACTTATTATGAAACGATTCTCATTATTACATGGAGTACAGAATTTGAACATTTCTCTGGGTACAACAGTGAAGAGAACGTTTATAACTTCTCTAAAATTGTTATTAAATGGATCATATCCATAGAAGATTGGGGAGTGACCTCAATGACTGAGAAGCAGATATTGCTTAAAGGTTCCAAGATCAATTTCACTTACTGGGACTACATTGAAGTTTTCTCTAAAGCTCTTTATTATAATAACGACATACATAAGCATACTTGGTTTATAAAAATATGTGCAAAGATATTTGTAGAACCTATCCCTAACTGGTTTATAGATTGGTGGTCTTAGCATGGTCTGACCGTCCAGATATTGCCTGATCCATTCCTCAAGTTATACAAAGAATGGACCAAAGTATCCCCGCATTTAAATGAATTATATCATGCAGATCATATTTGTAATTTAGATAAAATTGACCAAATGTACTTCATTATTGAATTTTCTATTCCCTGGATTCATAAATGGACTCTAGAACTAGGATTCACTAAAGAACAAATCCCTTGCTTATATAGGGTATTTTATAATAATTTTTGGGAAAAACTGATGCGCAAGGATCCCAAAACAAAAATATTGTATGGACAAGAACTCTTAGATACTATTAAAAAGATGATTTAGGAATATTCTATAGCCCCTCGAAAAGATATTATCAAGTTTAAATCATTAAAGCATATTGCTAGAAGAATCTCTGTCCATGAAGGAGATAGGATCGAGATAATTGAAAAATATTTGGAAGAAGTTCAAAGAAATTTGATGAAATCAGTTGATAATCATAATAAGTCAGATACTTCCATGATGAGTATAACCGGCGATGATATCGCCGATGAAGAAGTTCAGGATTCTCAGCCTGTTTCTTTAGATAAACGGCTATCTAACGAAGCCATTGCAAGAAATGAAGAATTTCTTAGAAAATTAAAAGGAAAAAATAAAGTGTAATACACACAGTATATTTACTGTGCACGGGACCCGGATATGGGACCCTTAGTACTATTCCTATACAATAGATCCACTGTACATAGGATCCGAATGTGGGACCAATAATACTATTTGTAGATACCTTTTTCTTCCTATAAATAGATGCCTTCATTTGTTAGGGAAGGTAGAAAATTTTCATCTTTTTATCTTCTCTTTTTCATTTCTCTCTCTAGCTTAGAGTGCTCTCTCTTCTCTATTGTAAAATAATCTCAAGTGTGGAATAAAACGTGTTGTTATTACTATTCTAGCCTTGCATCCAGATATTAAAGGTATTTTATTTTATTTGTAATTATTTACTCGCGCTCTCTTTGCGGCCGTGACTATATCTAGCTAGATAATTTTCATATCTATGCTGGAGATCTAATTTCTTTTGTATAATAACCATGAAAGATCTAGACTCTATCAAAATATAAAAGAATTTTTCTATAGTTTCTTGGATTGGATCCGAGATGGTGGTACAGTCGAAGTTAGTACTGCTTTTGTTGGATTTATCTTAGTGACTACATCTAGCAAGCCGTTACTTTTAAGCTCGTTAAAGATGAGAAAGGGGCGCCTCTTTTCACGGTTAGAATCGCTAAACACATGGGCTCAACTAAAGTACATATTAACTTCTGCCAGGCCCCTTGCTCGGGTAAAAAGATTCAATCTTCCATACAGTTAATAAGTTACATGAAATTCTTCTATACTTCGGTTGGTTTTCCGATATTAACTTATAGGTCTGGATGGCCGTACAGATTACTACCAGCCCTCAGATCTGTGGGGATTACCGCTAGCCCTCTGATCCTGTAATTGCCGCTAGCCCTCAGATCTTGTAGTCTGGTATCAGAGCCATTCTAGACTGCTTATTTTTCTGGTAATATCAGATCTATTATTTGTATTACCAGGGCTAGCGGTAATCCGCACGGCCATCCAGACCTATAAGTTAATATCAAAAAAACAACCAAAATATAAAAAAAAAATTTAAAATAGTTTCTTGGCTTAGTTCTGAGATGATGGTACAGTCGAAGTTAGTACTGCTTTTGTTGGCTTTGACTTAGTGACTACATCTAGCAAGACGTGACTTTTAAGCCCATTAAAGATAAGAAAATGGGTGTCTTTTTTCATAGTTTGAATCGCTAGATACATGGTCTAAACTAAAGTACGTATTAACCTCTGACAGGCCCCTTGCTCGAGTAAAAAGATTCAATCTTCCATACAGTCAATAAGCTATAAGAAATTCTTTTATATTTTAGTTGGTTTTTCGATATTAACTTATACATCTGGATGGCAGTACAGATTACCGCCAGCCTTCAGATCCTATAATTTGGTATCAGAGCCTTGGAACTTTCGTGGTTATTAAGTAATTGATCTGAACTTTACTGCATAGATATGAATTTTCTACTCATGAAAATGGGAGATGTGAGTACTAAGAGTACTCAGCTTGAAGAGGTAGATATACCTCAAAACCTTGACTTGTTAAACAAGTGGGCTATTCCAAAGGTTGATATTAAAATCATTTATGATTATGGTTGGTTTGATAAAGTTCTTTCTAAAAAAATAATAAAGATGACTGAACAGTCTTTGGCATTAAATTCATTCAAACAGATGATTCGATTATTAAATAAACATGATATTGATTCATATAAAATTATTATAACTTTATGCATATTGGAATTGTTTATATTGCTTTTAAACCATTAACTCTTAAAGGGTTACCTGAGGCATTTTTAGCAGCTCTTAGGGATGCTAGAAATCTGAATTTTAGACACTCTTTAATGGGTACGATTGAATTCACCGTGGGCTACGGTCCAATTTATTTTAATACTCAGCCAAATTTACAATTAGCTTTGATTGATGCGAATAGACTTAATGCTTTGACATTAAATGTGAAAATGCATAGTTATAATTATGTGCCTGGATCTGAACTTATTTATCTTTCATACAGAATTTACTATAGATTATTAACTACTTTGAATCCTTGATATAGGTTATATGATACATCAGATCAGACTATATTAGTCGAAACTAATTTTACAAAATCTAAGGTCATCACAAGGAGACCTATTAAATGGGATGAGATTGATTTTCTCACTACATGGACCTTAAACTCAGTTATATCTCTGAATCAAGTCGCTGATGATTTAACTAATAGTGAATTATCTCATGTGACTCAAAATTCGGATGGTAGGATTTGTATTCAATTTGATGCAAGCTCTACTGTTTATAACAAACATTCATTGTCCATGCCTAAATTATTGCCTGCTACGCATCATATTTCTCCTATAGAACCGTTAAACGGTCCATCTAGAAGTCGTGCAGTTTCCTTGCACATAATTGACTCAACTTATACAAGATTTGTAGAGAAAGTCAAAGTCAATCCGCGAACAAATATTGTTCAAGATAATGACAATATCTCTAATAGAGATATTCCTACTACTTCTGAAATGAACTTTGGTCCAAATGATATTTAATGATTTCACACCATTAATTTTAGTTCTGGATCCCAGGCAAGAATTATATTAAAAAGAATTTTTTAATACAAAATGGAACCAATTTAGAACTTGTTTTTTTTAGATTTATAGTTTTGAAGAGATGAATAATATTTCTCAAGAATTTTATGAAAATTGTGCATTGCATAATCAAATTATGTGTTTTGTACCTTGGTTTATAACCACCTATTTGCCACTATATGTTAAGGTGCTTGAAATATCATACCTAGATAATAGAGGAAACATTG
Source organism: Capsicum annuum (assembly GCF_002878395.1). Taxonomy (NCBI): domain Eukaryota; kingdom Viridiplantae; phylum Streptophyta; class Magnoliopsida; order Solanales; family Solanaceae; genus Capsicum; species Capsicum annuum. The sequence goes on from NW_025820303.1 coordinate 4,990,401, forward strand.
TTAAAACTATTTACCCACCCCAAGTGTAATGCCCTCTTCCAGTCTGAGCCTTACAGCGTATTTGGTAAAGTAAAAATCTGAGTCAAAATGTTTCAAAAATATCCTCCCAAGTATGAAATACTTTGAATTGTGTGGGAATCTATTTGACCATGAATTAAGATCATAGAGGTCCCCTAACTCATGGACGAGTTGAAAGCTTTCCTATCGTTCAAGTTTTAGTGACCGTCAAAATTTAGGTCAAATTCAATCGATCATAACTCCTTGTATATATTTAATTAGAGGACCTACTATATATCAAATGAAATATCTTTGAATTATGTTTCCAACGATATCAATTTCATCAAAAACCAATATCAGAGCAAATAGTTATGCATATTTTACTCCAGCATGTCAGTATGAAAAATTGTGACGATATTTTGTGACGGCCCATCACAGATCTGATGGCTTGTCACAAAAGGACGTCACAATTAGGCAGAAATTCATAAAATTCACTCTTTTGTGATAACATTTTGTGATGGCCTGTCACAGGTTTGACGGACTGTGACAAATGTCGTCAGCCATTTTTTTTAGCAATTTAGAGACGTTTTTGCAAGGGTATTTTGGTCATTTTCCACCTTTTGGAATCCTCTATAAATATGAGAACCCTCATTCAAACCCTAATTTCTCCATTTCTCTTCCAATTCTCTAAAGAAAAAATATCTAGGGTTTCATTCAAGAACCCTAACCTTCCAAAAATTCATCCATAAATCTTCAAGATTTCTTTAAGAATTAAGTTCCTCATAGTGTGGACTTCGAGAATCATCCAATTTCAAAGATTAAGGTATGTAGATGTTGATTCTTGGGTCCCTTTCATCTAAGAAGCTTAAGAACCCTTTTTAAAACTAAAAGATTTTTATGTTTATGAGTTGTTAATGATTTGTATGAGTTGAAATTGATGTTTAATGTGTTGTTGAGTTTTGATTTATCTTTTCCTACAAAAATTATGAGCTTTGACCCTAGTATGTGGAATGTATGTGATCTTTGTGATAGACCCTCTTAAAGTTGTTTTCTATGTGATGTGTTCATGACTTTTGAGTGTAGAAATGGTTGAATAAGTGAAGCATGTCCCCCATAGGTTTGATAAAGAGCTTAGGAGAAGCATAAGGGCCATTACAGTATGTTGAATAGGAAGCCCCAAATTTTGAGCTAGTTCATGCATGCCTAGTGTTTGATAAAATGCCTTAGTGAGTGATATGTGCCAAGATAGCATGAAATCCCCATGTAGGTGTAAAATCGGTCATGTCTAGTGGTTGTTGAAAGGCCCTGGTGAACAACTCGAGATATGATGGTTGTAAATTCCCCAATTATGTGCTCTTTGATATATGCTAAATTTTTAATACATGTCAAGTGGTTAGCAAGTAAGTTGTGACATGATAGTATGAAGTTTCCCCAAGCCATATGATATCCAAACAGGTGTCAAGATTGATATAGGTATGAAATAGTTGAGGTAAAACTTTGTTGAATGGAGTACGATCTAGTAGCATGTTTCCCCTATGTTGTTTTATGATATGATTCCTAATTACTTGAAGATTCTTTAATGATCTTGAAGATACATGAATGATTGTGATGACATATGAATGAATGTGATGATGAATAAATGATTATGCTTTACTTTTATGTCATCGAGTCCTGGGGGTATTTATACTCGACAATAGAGCTATTGTTTAGAGCCTGTGTCAGTTTCTCGATAATTTCAGTCGAGCCATGATTCTCAGAACTCAGTGAACTATAGAACTCTGTATCCTCATACAAGTGCGTAACTTAAGTAAACTCAGTAATCTCTGTTATCTCTGTAATCTCTGTATCACTAGTAATCTAGCCTCAGTCCTGTAATCAGCTCAGTTCTAATATTATTCAAGTGATTCAATTTTAATCTCAAAAGTGATTTGAGTAATCTATTTAAGCTCTATATCGTCAGTCAGATACCATGATTCGATACCTTTCCCGTCAGATACAGAACTAAGTAATCTCAGAGTAACTCAGTTAGATCTTTTGAGAAACATGATCAGTATCAAATTTAGCTCAGTCTAAGTTCAGTTAAGTATCAGATCAGTGTCTTTCAGTTGGGAGTAAGACTTAGCACCGAGTGATCTCAAGGATGGGAACTCACCTACTAGTAGAGGGTGTGATTCTTAGAAGCAATCCTTACACTCCAGAACTACGTAGCCAGCATAGGTTGAGACATCATACCTGCTAGTTAAGGGTAGATGAGGTGACTTGACCTATTAGATGAGGGCTCCACCATTCTCATTTGAGTACCTGATAGATGAGGGTCACATAAAGATAATGTCTTTACCCGTGGTACGGTATTGGCACCCTTCCAGCCGGGGGTAGAGCCTGGACCCCTAAGAGATAGTAGGGGCATATTGGGTAGATTACTACTTCCCACAGTTTCAGTTTCAGATTCAGTTTCAGTTTCAAAATCAATTTTCAGAAATCAGGACTGTCAGATACAGTCATCTATCTTTATGAGGAACTCAGATAGTTCCATTGATCCATGGACCATCCCGTCAGATAGGCTTGGTCTCATATATAGTTGTTTGATAGCATATTCAGAGATATGCCTCCAGACAGGCTTGATCATAGTATCAGATTTTTATTGAATATTCTTGTTGTCAGATTAAGATATAATCATATTTCTTGTCATTGATAAAGCTTCTAAAGTCATCTATTAGAAAAGTTGATCTCTAATTCTGTCATTCGAAAGTAGTAAGCTCAGAATTCAATCCTTGATGTAAGTACATCCAGATCCTCAGTTATCAGTATCAGATGAGTCAGTGATTTAGTATCTCAGTGTCAGCAGCGAGTTTAGTCCGCAGTAAAGTAGTATCCGAGTTTCAGTATCTAGAGTTGCGATGATTGTGTTCATGGTCTGTGCATTCATGTATGTGTTCTCATGCGGCATCTTTCATGATTATTTCAATTTAGATACTGTACATGCATGGGCCCTTGCACTAGCCTACCCCGTCTACATACTCAATACATTCCTGTACTGACGCATTTGCGCTATGGTATTTTATTTGACACCATAGGTTCAAAGGCATAGGATCCAGATTATCCTCAGCAGTTTAGTCCCAATCAGCAGCAGTAGTAGTGACTTCTCTTCTTTCGAGGATGAATCTCAGTTTACTATTATTATTTTAGACTTTATTTATTTTTAGTTGACGGAGTTAGTTGGAGACCTATCCCATCAACTCCTCAGTTCAGATAGTTTAGAGGATTTTCAGACGAATGTATTAATATTCAATTTTCAGTATTATGAGTATTCATAGATGTGTTGAACCTTATGGCTAGTTTCTGTATTTATTTCTGATATTATGCAGTGTACAAGTACAGATATCAGTAAAGGGTTAGCTTGTGGTCCTTTGGGGTCATAAGCACCGCGTGGCATCTCGGGATGGGATCTCGGGGCATTACACTAAGCTCCTTTTATATTGCCAAATAATATGGGTATTACATTTTTTGCAGTTCAAAAATTCATTGATAATGAAGTTGCTAAGGTAACTATTGCAGAAATTAATAATTTGATTTCTAAAAATAATTATATGAGCTTATATATGAAAGTTTTAGGAGAACATATTTCCTCTCTTGATAATAAACTTGATGATTTAATTGATTTGATAAAGAAACTGAGTATCTACTAATATTATTTCTTCTTTCGAAAGCAAGATAGGAGATTTGACGACTAAAATCAGTATTCAACGACCCCCTAATATTGAGGGATTTAAAATTCACTTTTTTATGATTTAGAACAACTTCTTGATAAAAAGCTTTTCTGGTATAAATGTTAGACCCATTGATTTGTCTAATGCCTTTGTTGATAGTCTAGAAACCACTCTTGATTTAAAAAATTAGACTAAATCTGAGTTTAATAAGCTCAGAAGAATAACTAGAAAGCAGTTGGGTAAAAATCTCAGATATGCAGATTCACCCTGTATACAAACTTATTACTATCCGCGACCCACTTCTCAAGAAGTTCTGATAGAGGAAAGGGACTGGAATCAGACTAATACGTCCTATAGAGGAGATGATATTTATGAATAGAATCTTGATAGCTTAACAGAGAGGCAATTAACAATCCTCGTACACCGCATGATGATGTATTCAAAGGTGTGTAAAGACGGTGGTAATACAAATAATAGAACAGATAAAGTTATCTATAAAATGATAGTTGCTGGTTTTACTGGCCAACTTCATGGCTGATGGGACAATTATTTGACTCAAGAGAAAAAAAAGTCAATTTTTAATGCTATAGCTACTACTCAAGGGACTGATAATTTAGGAAGAACCCTCCCTACAAATAGGGAAGATGTTATTTATACGCTTGTTCTTACAATTTTAGAACACTTTAATGGTAGATTTATCAACAAGTACGAAAATATTCGTACTCTCTTAAATGGGCTTAGATGTAAGACCCTAGGAGAATTTAGGTGTTACAAAGATATATTTTTAAGTAGGGTTATGGAATTACCCGAAAATAGTTATGAACATTGAAAGGCCAAGTTTATAGATGGACTTCCTTCATTGTTTGCTGAAAAAGTTAGAAAATCTCTTAGAGGCTCCTATGGTGAAATTCCTTGGGGAAATTATATCTATGGTCATTTGATATCAGCTTGTACACAATAAGGGTAAAACCTATGTAATGTGTTAAAATTGACTAGACAAATTAAGGTTGATAAGCTTAGAGAAAAATATCAGATAGCAGATTTCTGTACCTAGTTTGGTATATCTGAACCAGCTTCCACTTTTAAAAAGAAAGAAAATAGATATTCCAAAAAATGATCAGCCTTATAGAAAAAAGAGATCTAGATATAGGTCTAAAGAAGAACATGAAACTAGAAAAACCTATAGAAAATCTACAAGATTTGCCAAAAACATGTCTAAGCAAGATCTTGCTAAGATTAAATGTTATAGATGCGGTAATTTGGGGCATATTGCTCCAAATTGTAAGATCTAAAAGCTTAAATCTTTAGGTCTTGCTGATGATGTGCATGATCAAGTTTATGGTTTATTATACACCTTAGGTTCAGAATTTGATTATAATACTGAATCTGAAACGGTAAAATGATATTGAATTACCTGATTCATCGGATAATGATAATGTTAATAATTGTTCCAATTTCCAAGGTGATACCTGCACTTGTGATGACGCATTTTATAATTTGCAATCCCAGTTTGAAGATTTAAATGTTCAAACCATTACTCTTAAAAATGTGTTAGAACTATAGAAAGAAGTTTCGGAGGAGAAACTACGTGAAAAGATTATTAATTTGTATACTAGTTCAAAATCTAGTACTTCTAAACATTCTGATAGCAATACCTTTACTCCTAAAATTACTGATAGCAATAATTTTATGCCTTATTCTTTAGCAAAAGTTAATAGATGATAACTCTTGGCAAAGATACTTCTTTTGATGATTTAAAAATTGAAGTTGAAAACTTGAAAAAGGATATTAAATCTCTTAAACAAAATCAGATGATTTGTGATCACAGAATTTGCAAATTGAGAAAGATATTTCTCACACTGAAAATTCTAAAGGGAAAGAAAAGATTTCTGAAGAAAATGATAATACTGATGATATTCAAAATTCCCTTGACATGAAAAATAATTATTTTTTAGGTATGATGCAAATTGTTACTGCCCATAAATGGTATATTAAATCTACTATTTTGATTTATAATCATTTCTCTTTAACTAATATTACTATGATTGATAGCGGCGTAGATATTAGTTGCATACAAGAAGAATTAATTCCCACAAGATATTTTCAAAAAACTACACATATAGTTAAATCGGCATCTGGACATGCTCTTGATATAGAGTATAAATTGCCTAATACTCATACTTGCCAAAATAAAGTGTGCATTCCACATTTTTTCTTTTTGGTAAAAAATCAGTTATACCCTCCAATTATACTATGAACTCCTTTTATAAATGTTGTTTATCCTAATACTCATATTGATGCAAAAGGATTTTCTGCTACTAACAAGAATAAAGAGATATCTTATTCTTTTGATACAGATCCAGTAACTAGGGATATAAATGCTTTAATTGATATTAAGCAAAGACATGTTAATTTCTTACAACTTGAATTACTTAGCATAAATATTTTTGATATAATGAAATCTGCAAAGGTACAAGAAAAAAATTAAATTGATTTCCGAACAAATGGCTGTTGATATTTGTGCTGATCACCCCAATGCTTTTTTGAATCGCAAAAGGTATATTGTTACTCTTCCTTATGATGATAATTTTTGTGAGGATAATATCCCAACAAAATCGCGACCTTATCAAATGAATGCTGAATTAGTTGAATTCCACAAAAAAGAGATTGATCATTTGTTACAAAAGAGTTTGATAAAACCTTCAAATTCTCTTTAGTCATGTCCTGCTTTTTATTTTAATAACGCAACAGAAAAGGAACATGGTATTCCTAGGTTGGTAATAAATTACAAACCTCTGAATAAATATTTAAAATGGATTAGGTATCTTATTCCAAATAAAAAAGATTTATTATCCCGATTATACGATGCCAATATATTTACTAAATTTGATGTAAAATCTATATTTTGGTACATATAAATTTTCAAAGAGCATATTTATAGAACTTCTTTTAATATTCTTTTTGGGCAATATGAATGGAATGTTATGCCCTTTGGTTTAAAAAATGCCCCATCAGAATTTTAGAAAATAATGAATGATATATTTAATCCTTATATGGATTTCATCATTATTTATATTTATGGCATTCTTGTTTTTTCTAAAAAATTTGAATTACATATGAAGCATCTTGATATTTTTAAGAAAATTGTGATACAAAATGATTTGGTGATATCTAAATAAAAAATGAGTTTATTTCAAAAAAATGTTAGATTCTTAGGACATAATAGTTGTCAAGGGAAGATTACTCCCATCCAAAGATCCATTGATTTTGCTTCTAAATTT
>NW_025820303.1:5000385-5001829 GCF_002878395.1 Capsicum annuum
AAATTTAGAAGCAAAATCAATGGATCTTTGGATGGGAGTAATCTTCCATTGACAGATATTATGTCTTAAGAATCTAATATTTGTTTGAAATAAACTTATTTTTGGTTTAGTTATCACCAAATTATTTTGTATAACAATTTTCTTAAAAATATCAAGATGCTTGATATGTAATTCAAATGTTTTAGAAAACACAAGAATGTCATCAATATAAATGATGATGAAATCCATATAAGGATTAAATATATCATTCATTATTTTCTAAAATTCTGATGGGGTATTTTTTAAATCAAAAGGCATGGCATTTCATTCATATTGCCCAAAAGAAACATTAAAAGTAGTTCTATAAGTACGCTCTTTGAAAATTTAAATTATCCAATATCCAGATTTTAAATCAAATTTAGTAAATATATTGGAATCATATAACCGGGATAATAAATCTTTTTTATTTGGAATAGGATACCTAATCCATTTTAAATATTTATTCAGAAGTTTGTAATTTATTACCAACCTGGGAATACCACGTTCCTTTTCTGTTGCGTTATTAACATAAAAAGTAGGACATGACTAAAGAGATTTTGAAGGTTTTATCAAACCCTTTTGTAATAGATTATCAATCTCTTTTTTGCAGAATTCAACTAATTCAGCATTCATTTGATAAGGTCGCGATTTTGTTGGGATATTATCCTCACAGAAATTATCATCATAAGGAAGATTAACAATATGCCTTTTGTGATTCAAAAAAGTATTGGGGTGATCAACACAAATATCAACAACCATTTGTTCGGAAATCAATTTAATTTTTTCTTGTACCTTTGCAGATTTCATTGTATCAAAAATATTTATGCTAAGTAATTCAAGCTGTAAGAAATTAACATGTCTTTGGTTGATATCAATTAAAGCATTTATATCCCTAGTAACCAGATCTGTAACAAAAGAATAAGATATCTCTTTATTCTTATAAGTAGCAGTAAATCATTTTCCATCAATATGAGTATAAAGATAAATAGCATTTATAAAAGGAGTTTCAAGTATAATTGGAGGGTATAACTGATTTTTTACCCAAAAAAAATGTGGAATGCACACTTTATTTTGACAAATATGAGTATTAGGCAATTTATACTCTATATCAAGAGCATGTCTAGATACAGATTTGACTATATGAGTAGTTTTTTGAAAATATCTTGTGGGAATTAATTCTTCTTGTATGCAACTAACATCTGTACCACTATCAATCATAGCAATATTAGTTACAGAGAAATGATTATTAATCAAAATAGTACATTTAATATACCATTTATGGGAAGTAACAATTTGCATCATACCTAAAAAATAATCATTTTTCAAGTCAAGGGAATTTTGAATATCATCAATATTATCATTTTCTTCAGAAATCTTTTCTTTCCCTTTACTGCTACGACGATGACAACAACAACAACAACAACAA
>NW_025820303.1:5001929-5025708 GCF_002878395.1 Capsicum annuum
AAGAAGAAGAAGAAGAAGAAGAAGAAGAAGAAGAAGAAGAAGAACAATAATAAGAACAAGAACCAGGACAAGAACAATAGAAACCAACTTTGGTAGGTCTAAAGTTATTACGAGAAGACCTATTAAATGGGATGAAATTGATTTTCCCAAAGAATGGATTCTTGAGGATGCAGCTCCTCCTCAGAATAATCCCAATAGTGAGATCACAGAGGTAGAACAAACCGTTGATGGTACTGTTAAGATCAAACTTTCTGATTCTTTGACTCTATTGAATAGAGCTAATAATTTGAGTATTGCATCAGCATCAAGATTAATCAGATCAACATCTTCATATAGTTCTCCTAGTGATTATATTGTCAATTCTACATCTAGAGCCTCTACTTCTCAAATTAGAGAAAGTTCTAGAATGAACAATATTAGAATTGATAGAGATAATATTGCTAATATTGTTCCTGCTATGGATCCTACTGAGTTCGAAATGAATTTTTCCACAAGTTTAAAATGAATCAAATTAAAATTGATTTTAGCCTGGGATCACCGGCAAGAAAAAGATCTCAGATGAGTTCTTTAAGCCTAGATGGGAACTATTTAGAAAATGTTTTTTTCAAAGCTTTAGTAAAGAAGAAAAAATTATTTTTCAGGAAGAATTTTATAAAGATCTTTCTATTTATAATATAATGATTGTTTTTGTACCTTGGTTTATGGACAAATATGTGGATGATTATATTTTCATGCTTACAAAAGACTTTAAATTAAGTACTGGTGAAATTACCACATCAGTCTTTCCCCCTCCCCCTAACAATCTTTTCAAATTGAAAAGATAACAAAGTAGTATATTTTACTGATTTTGGTAAATTGCTTGAGAATGATACTGCTCTTATTACTTTTCAGCATGCCAATATGATACTAAAACAACATAATTATGCTAATATTTATATGAGCATATTTGGAGAACAAATTATTTCTCTACATGATAGAGTTGATAAAATTTTATCTTAATTAAAGAAAATAGAGCTTAGTAATACTAAGCAAAAAGATCAAAAAGATCAAGTTGTTATTGCTACTGCTAGTATTCAGCCTCCTCCTGATATTAGGGATTTCAAGCTAAGCATCAACTTAGATGATATGCAAAAATTGTTAGAAAAAAAATTTAGTGGATTGAAAATTAATCCTATCCACAATGAGAGAAAAACAGAGGACCAATCAGGTTCTAGTGAGGTTAATAAAATCTCAAAAAAAATTGCGAGGAAACCAATCCCAAGGATGTTTTATTATCCTAGACCAACTCCCCGAGATGTGCTATTAGAAGAGCAAGAATTGCTCATTCCTAATAGTTTTAGGGGAAACAAAATCTACGAATGGAACATAGATGGTTTCACTGATAGACAAATTTCTACTGTAGTACATAGAATGTTGATGTATAGTATGATTTACAAGGGCCATAAGGATAATAATGATAAAACCATTACAGAAATGATTACTGCAGGATTCACTGGTCAGCTAAAAGGCTAGTGGGATAATTATCTCACTTTAGACCAATGCACAAAAATTTTGCATGCAGTTAAGATGAAAGGGGGTCAACCTGTTATAAATGTGGTTTACACCTTGGTTCTTAATATTATAGAGAATTTTTTCTGGAAGATGGTCTGGTAATAGTGAGACTATCAGATCTATGCTCTAAAATCTGAAATGTAAGACTCCCACATCGTTTAGATGGTATAAGGATATATTCCTGTCAAGAATCATGGAATTACCAGAGAGTAATAGCTCTCACTAGAAGTCCAAATTTATAGATGGTCTTCCAATGTTATTTGCGGAAAGAATTTGAAAGGCTCTTAGAGGACCTTCCTTAAATATTAACTATGATGAGTACACTTATGAAAATTTGATCAACGTTTGTACTCAAGAATGTCTATCCTTATGTAATGAGATAAAGATGAATCAACAAGTTAAGAAGTATCGTTTTAATGAGAGACAACAATTAAGAGAATTTTGTGAGCAATTCTCCATAAACATTCCTAAGACTTCTAAAGAGCCTTGTAGGCATAAGAAGAAAAAATTCTCTGAGGATAGACAGGTTAAGAAAATTAAGAAAAAATATAGAAGGAAAAAGAATTATATATCTAGAAAGGATTATAGGAAATCTAAGAATACTAATGCTTGCTACAGATATGGTAGAGTAGGTCACTTTGCGAAAGATTGCAAAATAAAGGAAAAAATTAAGAGTCTCATATTAGATGATGAAATTAAAGACTCTTGGTGCAAAATATTTCTCAATTCCTCTCCGAAAAATTCGAATCTGAACTACAGCGATAATGAGGAATATCATTCATCTACGGATGAAAACCTTTGAGTCCTTCATAATAAAGATTATATGTTTTCAGAAGATGAATGTCTTCAGAAGACGAATGTCTTCAGAAGACGAATATCTTCCATGTCAACAAGGAAAACCTTTTAGTAACAAGAAAGTAGAAGATGTTTTTTATAACATCTACTCTCAATTCCAAGATTTGGAAATCAATATTTTAAAGGAATACAGATTAGCAACTCTTTTAGAAATGCTAAAGAATTTGAACCATGAGGGAGATCAACCCTCTACTAGTTATTCTAAAGAATAGGAGGAAATTTCCTCCCAAGAGGGTCCATATACTATGACAAAAGTCTGCAAACTTCTCAGAGAGAGACAAAAAGTGGTTGAGGTCTCGGCAACAACCCAAGATCTATAGGGTGAGATTAATAATCTTAAGAAATAAATATCTTTCCTTAAAAATCATAATATGGGTTTGGACAAAAGAGTTTCTGTATTAGAAAACCAAGTGTCAGACATACAGAAGTAAGTCATAATCCTACCTTATCTGATGAAGGATTTCTTCAAACTTTAGAAGTTGTTACCCAACAATATTTTTATGCTAAAGCAACTCTTTTAATTGATTACAATTATAAAAAAAAAAAATTTACAACTCTCATTGATAGTGGGGCAGGTTGTAATTACATTCAAAAAGGTCTATTACCTTCAAAATATTTTGTAAAAACTACTCATGTTTTAAGAAATGCCAGTGGTCATAAGATGGGGGTAGAATATTAAATCCCCAAGGCATATATTTATCAAGATAAAATCTGCATGTCAGAGTTTTTCGTACTGGTAAAGAATATCAGCGACGAGATCATTCTGGGAAAATCATGGTTTGTCCATCTATATCCCATTATTAGGTGGGGTGAAAATAGGCTAAAAGATACCTTTGATAATATGGAAATCAAGTTTGAATGGTGTGAACCACCTTATAACAGATATATAAACCTGATAAAGGAAAAAATACTTTCCAAAAATAGACAAATGGAATTTTTACAAAATTAAATTTGTAGTTTGTCAATAGAACAAACTTTACAAAACCTTAAACTAACAGAAAAAATAGATTTTCTAAAAAAATAGTTTTCTTTAGAAATATGTGGAGATCATCCAAATACTTTTTGGCAAAGGAAAAAATATGTGGTTAGTCTTCCATATGAAGACAGTTTTCAAGAGGATAATATCTCCACTAAGGAAAGACCTTGTCAAATGGATTTTGAATATTTAAAATTCTGTAAGAAAATTGATTCTCTTTTGCATAAAGGTCTCATACGACCTTCTAAATCTCCATGGTCATGTACTGCATTCTATGTTAATAAACATGATGAGTAGGAAAGAGGGATACCAAGATTGGTTATTAATTATAAATCTCTCAACAAAGTCCTCAGATGGATCAAGTATTCAATTCCTAATAAAAAGAACTTATTAGACATATTATATGATGCTCAAATATTTTCTAAATTTGACTTGAAATCAGGTTACTGGCAAATCCAAATATTGGAGGCAGATAAATATAAGACTGCTTTTAATGTTCCAACAGGATAATTTGAATGCAATGTCATGCCGTTTGGATTAAAGCATGCTCCTGCAAGATTCTAGAATATTATGAATGATATATTCATGCCCTATAGAAACTTCATGATTGTTTACATTGATGACATCTTGGTATTCTCAAAAAATATAGAGACACACTTTAAACATTTGGATCTTTTCAAAAAGATCATCATACAATGGTTTAGTTATATCTAAACCAAAGATGTTTCTCTTTTAGACGAAAGTCAGATTTTTAGGTCATAATATTGACCAAGGGAAAATTTTTCATATTAATAGAAGCATAGAATTTGCTTCTGAATTCCTAGATATTATAACAGACAAAACTCAATTACAGAGATTTCTGGGTAGTCTGAATTATATATCTCCTTTTATAAAGGATCTTGCTAAAAATACTACTATCTTATATGATAGATTAAAGAAAAGTCCAAATACATGGACAGAGAGTCATACTCTCACAGTAAAAAAATTAAGGCAAAGGTTAATAACCTACTGTGTTTTACTCTAGCCAATCCAAATTGGGATAAAATTATTGAGACTGATACTTTTGATATTGGCTATGGAGGAATTTTAAAACAATACTCCCCACAAGATAAGAAAGCCTATTTCATCCAATTTTATTCTGGAAAATGAAATACTAACCGAAAGAATTATGCAACTATTGCTAAGAAAATCCTTGCAATAGTTAAATGTATTTTAAAATTTCAAGGTGATTTATATAACCAAAAGTTTTTAATAAAATTGATTGTCGGGCTGCTAAGTTTATCTTTAATAAAGATTATAAACACAATATGTCCAAAGAAATGTTTGCAAGATGTCAAGCTTTATTAGTTTTATTTGTTTTTGAAATTCAATATTTAAAGGGATCAGATAATAGTTTTCCCAATTTTCTCACTAGGAAATATCTAACCTAATGTCTTCCATGTTGTACAGGATGAAATCTCAGGGATCAACCTCCTCTAATAAAGGCAGGGGAAGAAAAAAATCAAACAGAGGCAGCGAAAATATCCTTGCCCAAATAGGAAATCAAAGGCTAATAGCTGTGAATATTGCAAGTTAATCTGATCCTAATACGGATCAACAAATATACAAGGACTTCTTGAAATTTATAAAATCCAAGAAAGGAGAGAATGTTGTCCCCTCACACTCCAGTGCTCTTACTAATAATGATAATGAGAATATTGAGATCTACGAACAAAATGAAGCAGATGAAGTTATACTCATCTTGAAAAACAGTGATCTTGATGGAGAAATGATCCATGGCAGCTTATGCAAAGGTATCTGGATAATACATCCTATGCCACTATGACATACAAATATCATATGCATTTTGAAATAATACTATCTCAAACAGGATCAGCCAAAATTTAGCATTTTTACACGGCCGCCAATATCAAGAAAGACTACAGCTTTTCTAAAATCATCATAAAAAAGATTTTTACTCCAAGAGAGTGGCATTAATCACTCTTAAAGAAAAGAATTACATACATCCAGAGCAGAAAGCTTCAGTTAAATTCAATTACTGGGATTATGTTGAAAGCTTTCATGAAGCTTTGTTATACGAAAATCCTAATAGGAAGCATTCGTGGATTATAAAGATTTGTGGAAATATCTACAAACAAAGCATCATAAATTAGTTTACACAGTGGTGGATCTATTATGGTCCTTCGGCAAAAATATTGGCACAACCCTTCAAAAGATTACATTCTGATTGGATAGAAGTATCTCTGATGCTTCTTAAATTACAAAGAGACAATATCTACTTTACAGGGATATCGACAATGTATTTCTTTATTGAATTTTCTATCCCATGGATTATGAAATGGTCCGTGGAGGTAAAACCTAATATTGAAAATTTCCAGTGTTTGAAGGAAATTTTTTATACAAAATTCTGGAATAAACTTAATAAAAAAACAGCTAACAACTTAATAATTCAATAAAAACTGCCATCACCTAATATAGAGAACAGAGGGATATGGCTCCACTACATGAACAGGATGAACTCATCCCATTCAAGACCATTGCCAAGAAGCTTCAAATGAAGAAAGTCATAGTATCAAGGTCCGAAATGATCCTCGTATATGAAGGAAGTCAAAAGAGACCTAATGAGAAATTTAGACAGGAAAAATGTATCGAATATATCCATGACATCTGTAGGTCATACCACAGATAATGAAGAAGACTGTCTAGCTGGGGAATCTCAGAGCATACAGAGTAATTTGAAAAAATTTACCGCTACATTAGAAGAATCTTTCAGCTCCGCAAAAAATAAAGAAAAATAGAAGATATGACATAATTAAAGACCCCACAAACTATATTATTGGGGAAAATACTAGCTGGACGATAGCTTTTATGAAGCATGAACAGTAAAGGCCACTTTCTTTTATAAAGTAAAGGTCATTTGTGTAATAGTAAAGGTCAATGTGTAATAGTAAAGGTCAATTAGGAATAGTAAAGGCCATTTTTATTTTTGTGTTTTGCTTTGAGTATCTGCTATATAAGGATCTCATTCTTTTCATTTGAAGGATAGGTTTTAGAAAATCACCTCTCTCTACTACTCTCAAAAGCTCTCTTCTTGTAATATAAATATCTTGGAATAAAAGTCTTTAGTTCTGATCACACTCATCCATGTTAAGGACTCATCCGTGTTAAGGTATTTTAAATTTTTATTGTTAATTTTATTTTATTTTCTTAATACTAGCCTAATGATAGGATAAATCACTCGTGTTGAACTATAACATACTAAGCTATTAGTATAGTATGGCATAAGTTATTCAAATAAGAATCAAGTCATCCAATGATATTAAGGTCGCAATAAATAGACTTGCAGTAATAGTTTTGATTCAGGCTTCATGCCGGAAGTCCATTTGAAAGGCTTGTTAGTTAGGAGGGAATTAAAGGTTGTGTTTTTTGGACCCGTTTTATAATGATGATGATGATGATGATAATAATAATAATAATAATAATAATAATAATAATAATAATAATAATAATCCAGATTAACAAGATTTAAGGGTTGGCGATAATCCGTGTGGCCATCGAGACCTATACTTTTGGAAGAACCGAAATATACGAGAATTTCTTATAGCTTATTAACTGTATGGAAGTATTAATCCTTTACCCAAGCAAAAGGCATGTCAGAATTTAATACATACTTAAGTTGAGCTCATGTGTGCAGCGATTCTATCAAATATTTTTGGAGTATCTTCCATGGTTCATTTCTCCTTTGAATCTCAGAGTTTTCAACAAGAAATATCATTCTTTGTTTTCTAGTTGCTCATAGGACTTGATATCATCATTGTCCTTGCCTTTAGCAATTGAAGAAAATGTATCACGTTGCTTTTGGGCAGCTAAATATGCCTGCAATTGCCCGAATAACGGACTGTCTTCTGGGATATCTTCTAAATGAATTGAAGGAGATGACATCTCCTATTTCCATGAGTAGAGAATACCAGATTGACAAGATCTGAGGATTAGCGGTAATCCGCGCGGCCATCCAGACCTATACTATCGGGAGAACCAAAATATACAAGAATTTCTTACATCTTATTGACTGTATGAAAGTATTCATATTTTACCCGAGCAAATGGCTGTCAGAATTTAATACATACTTAAGTTGAGCCCATGTGATTATGCCTAATTTAGAATTGGAAAAAATACATAAAGTAGCATATTTAAGTATTAAATTACAAAAAGTAACAACAATTTTATTAAATTATATTTTGTAGCATATGTATTTGTATGTATTTGTATTTTTGTAGCAACAGTTTGCAAAAATACAAAATACATATCGATCATAATGGCAGTAAAAATCATATGTATTTGTATTTATATAGCAACAGTTTACAAAAATACAAAATACAACTTGCTATATTATGTAATTATGAAACTATTGTTATGAAATTCATAATTAAGCAGATAAGTATGGTATTTCTGAATTTTGCCCTTTAGAATTTATCAACCAAACAAATAAAGATTCTAATTAAATGTTAAAATTATACTTAACATAAAAATTTTAAGTACCAACATTGGGTCATGTGTAGCACGGCGTAACCAACTAATTTTTGTACAATTATCCCATCCCCCAAAAATAAAATTAGTCTCAAGTTCATGATAGCCAAAACATGAAAGGAAACGTGACTTCTACAAGCCTCTAACAAACGAAATGCATTTTAACACTAATTTTATTACAGCCAAGTAGCTTAAACCAAACAATTGGTGCATAGATTTCTCGAAAACACACAAACTAATAACTAAGAATGAAAGCCAGTTCAACTCTTCGATAGTTTTGAATAAAATAGATATAGCTAAGTCATATACCAAAGGTACCGTACAATGCACAAAATATGCAAGTATCAAACGACATACCCATCTCACAATTGAGGACTTCCGAACCAAATTAAAAATAGCTAAATCGTAATACATGCCCACAAAATAATCCTCACGTCTACTAAATTTAAATTATACTGAAGACATTTTCCTCAAACATAAATAAGAGAAGATTCAAGAATATTCAAGACATTCACATGAAAACATTTTAGAACCATAGCTCACATGTATGCATTCGCCAACCAGAGCATATCATAAGTCTTAAGAAAAAAAAGGACAAAAGGTCCATTTAGATGAAATTTCAAAAAAGAGGTGGCATACTATTTTCAACCTAGACAGAAAGCAACATATCTTTTGATTAAAGAGAGAGAGAGAGAAAGCTTAACATGTATATCGATGAATAAGTAGTGAGCAAATTTATCTACCCTACTCTACGACATTTAGAATGCCACAACATCATGACATACATACTTATACTTACATTTTACACTCAAACAAGATAACATTTCAGATTTAGGGCCCGTTTGGGATTGCAGTAACAAAACTACTTATTTGAGAAGCACTTTTATAAAATGACTTTTCAAAAAAATATTTTTTAAAAAAAGCAGTTTGTGTTTGGTAAATTCAGTGCTTTAGAGAATCTAATTATGTTTGGATAATCTTTTTCAAGAAATGATTTTTTGAGACAAATGACCAAAAAGGACATCTATCAATAGATTTTTATTACTAAAATCAATTTATAGAGAAAAATTATTTTAAATATGTATTATAATATTTTTAATTAAATTATTTTATTTAATTAAAAAGTACGTACTCTAGAATTTTCAATCAATATTTATATACATAAATACATTAAAAAAAATTAAATGGTGATATATTACTTAAATAATTTAAATATTACTTAAAACATCTAACAAAAATGAATATAAAAGTTATTTCATAAATTAAATCACTACATATGAAAAAAATTAACGACAAAAATAATTGGCAAAATCATCTATTTAGACGGACAAAATCACAATTACTTTCATGGTTATAATAACCTTTCACACGTGAGACACTCTAAATTTTATAAATATAAAACCTAAACACTCAACTCGAACATGATAAATTAACAAGCAATCCAAGGCATCTGTTTACGCATACAGATAACAAATTCCATCAAAGAATCTTGAATCATTACTTTCTTTTTAAAATATCTTAAGGTCTTTTTGTACCATGCTCAAGCATATATTCTGCTGCATCTAAAACATATAAGAACCATATAACAAGCTAATACCATATCTGATTACGCACTAAAATGAGAATCACATTTTTTGATTAAGATGATAAAGCAAAGGAGAATTACGGACCTATTTTGGAGCAATAAACTAGGGATTCCTCATTGGAGATTCAAACTCAAACTCGAATTTCAACTACGGAAAGGGAGCAAGAGAAATGAGAGGAAATAGTAGAACGAATTTGCTGATTTTTTTTGCTAATTTTCTAATTGTTGATTCTTGGTGATCCTTGACTCTTGCTTGATTTTTTCGGCTGACCAAAAATGGGAGCTCAAGGGCTCCTTTTATAGCCAAATTTGATGGGTTGCCAAGTAAAGCCTCAAGAATTCAAAATTTGAATTCTTGAGAATCTCAACTGCCGGAAAATAAAAATAAAGGCTGAATTTTACTCTTTTTCAAATTGAGGTGAAGGGGAAATGATAGTTTCGGAGATACAAGTTCGGACCCATCATATTAAAGGGATTACAACCTCAAATCCGATGGTTCTTCACTATCTTTATCTTTTTAGAAATGGCAGAGAAGATAAAGTGCTTTAGGATATGGTGAAGGGATATAATGCTGATGAAAACTTTGGCATTGATGGATGTGGGAGGAAAAGGGAAGGGGGAGGTTAAGGGCCATCAGAATTGCTATTATCCAATGGTACGAGGGGAAATCGGCATTGCAGAGATGAAAGAGAAGCTGAAATAATGTTTCTAATTGCAGTCTAGTTAGAAACGAATGGGAGATTGAGAGAGCAGAAAAATGAAGGGTTTAATTAGCTTTTGGGTCGAGTCAGAGTGTTTGGTTTTGGGTCGGGGCGATTTTTGGGCTGGTGTTTTGCTAAAAAATAAGGGGTCGGTTGGTTTTAATAAGTTTTAAGGACTGAAAATTATTTAAAGAAATTGGTCTATACGGATAAATGAACTAATCTAATTTTTCAAATCAATTTCACTTAACTAATTCAACGATGCTTATTTGTTCTAATTAGTTTTTTCCAACAGTATGCATATATATATAATTTTCACACATATAGGTAAATATACATACGCGCGTGATTTTAACTATGTATATATGATATATTTTAAATACGTTTGGTTATAGTTCAAAAGTAAATAAATAAAATAAAATGGAGTAAATTTGTAGAAATGTAATGATATCGAAAGGATTATGTTAATACGCTAACATATATATATACATATATATATATATATATATATATATATATATATATATATATATATATATATATTTATTTTAGAAAAAAGTAGTGAAATGATAATTTAAAATATATTTATTTATTCATTTTTTTCAAGCAAATTTATAAGATGGAAAGATAATAAAAATGTCATTTTCAAATTATTAATGTAAAAAATAAGCAAAATATATTGAAAAAATATTCAAGAATCCTAAGCATTGAGAAATTAATTTTATGTAAAAGGAGAGCTAAAATTGAATATCAACAATGGATACTGTTATTTTTGTATTGACGTGCGGAATGTGATTTTGATTGCTTGGCAAAAGCGAAGGTTTAGCAATTCGTTGAGCTTTCTTCGGCGTCGAGGTAGGATAGGTTCTTCCCTTATTATATTAAGCTATTTCATAGTATATTTATGATATCCTTTTAGATTGGGATGGATTTTAGGTGTTGGATTGACGAAATGCAAGACTTGGGACTAATGAAATTATTTTAGTAATTTGAGTCCATAGAGTTGGAATGCTTAGCTTGTTGCCTTGAACCTTAGTGAATTAGACTTCATTACTTATGTTTAGCATGAGAATGTCCTAAATTACTCAAATTAGGTAAAAATGCTTTAGACTCTCATGCTTAGGGTAAGTTGGCCGTAGTTGCTTACACTAATGGAGGTTGCCTTAGTTTTAATTGACTTAGCTATAGTGCTTGAATGAAATCTACCTTAGGATTAATGTGTCCTGCTAAACACCTAAGAGTTGATTTAGATACCTTAGCCTAGTCCAGGGTAGAAATTTGACTTAGAATGTATTTCGGGGATTTAGAAGTGGGCTCTTGACCCACCTTGAGTCAAGATTTATATAGTTCTCTTAAACTCTTATACACTTATTAAATGCCTAGAGAATACCTTTTGAGGAAATATAAAGGAACCTCGGTAATAAATTATGGTGATGACCTTGGAGCTAACATTCATGGTCTAATTGACTAGATTATTGATTATGCTATGATGAGCTATTGATTATGTTATTAAATATGCTCATGACTATGTAGTGATTAAGCCATTGATTAGGCTATAGCCATTGATTAGGCTATCATTCGGGCCTTTGACTAAGCTATTGCTCATGTTATGATCTTGCTTAATAATTATGCTAGTAACCATGTCAGAAATCTTTCTTATTGATGATATAGGACATTATGATGTTGATGATGCTAGAAGACACGCTTAATGATTATAGGGGAAGTTATGTACTAATTATTTTTGAAATCATGATACTTTATTACATGATTGTTTATGTTATTGATTTTGCCACCAATTATGATTATGTATATATATATTGATACCCGGCAAGAACGGAGGATATTATGATGATATGATGATATCCGACAAAGCCGGAGGATATTGTGATGATATTGATATCTGAAAAGGTCGGAAGATAGTTATGATGATATATACCAGCAAGGCCGGGGGATGATTATGGTGATGCATTAATACCCATCTAGGCCGGAGGATGATTATATTGATGTGCCTATGTGTACATCCCATTTCGAGTTTGACTAGGCCTATGTATGGCAATTATATGCTTATATATACTTATGTGTAATATGGGTATAATAATGATATTAGGGATGTTGTCTATAGCCTACTAGTGATAAATACATATAAAGTGGTAGAGTTAATGGTTAATGTTAAATGAGAATTAGTGGTGGATGTTGTTTAAATGGTTAATAATGAATAGTTGATAATTGAAAATTATTTGTAAAATGATATTTAGTTAGTAAATGATGTTAGTTGATAAATGATGGTTAGATAATGAATGTAGGCAAATGAATGAATATGTGGTGAATAGTTGCCTAAGTGATGAGTAGAGGTCATATGATAACTGGTGAATAGTTGCCTAAGTGATGACTAGAGGTCATACAATGACTAGTAATCTAATGAATTAGTTGATGAGATATGGTTAGCTAATAAGCGTTGACTAGTGAATAGTGATGATTAGGTGGTTAATGATAATAATATTAAGAAATGTGGGCACTTTGCCGAATGTTGCTAAATTGTGAATGATGGTTAAATGACTATGAAAGTTGATTATAATATCGGTTAATTTCTTTATTATTCTCTGGGAGTGCTCTCTATTTGTATAGGAGGCTGTGAAGTTCCTTACTTTTCTGCACCAGTTGGTACATGGGAGCAAACTTTGTAGTTATGTTTTCTTGTGTTGATTCTTTATGATGTTTATTATTCTAAATCGATTATTTATTATGCACAATGTTATGGGCATGTGTTGATGCCTTATGTAATACTGTATTCCGGTTTAATTACTTATTATGTCAGTGATATTGGAGGTGATTCGGGTTCATTTCTGTACCTTGACTTGGTTTATATTTTCTCGTATTTTATCATTCTTATATCCTGATTTAGTTTAGTCGGCTGATGATGCCTACTGAATACCCGTTGTTTTGCTACTTATACTACACTTCTGTACCTTTTTGGTACAGATTCGAGTACTAGTTGCTACCGTTGATCTGAGTTTGTACGATGTTGATATTCTAGAGATAGGGTGAGCTCTTGGAGTTCGAGTCGTCCATTTTCTTCTATCTTAATATACAGTCTTTTGTTTTAAGATAGATGTATTGACTATTTTTAGACATTTGGGTTGTATTATTGACATTATATTCTCTTGTACAAACTCTACCAGATTTTGGGATTGATATCGTATTTGACTATCTTATCTATTTGGAATGACTTGAATATTATTTAAGTGTGTTGTTTATTTCTAGCTAGTTGGGCAATTTCCTACCAAATTAATCCATTGTGCTAACTCTAGGTATGACTCGTCTTACCTAATGGTGGGCTTTAGTAGGTGCCATCATGACTCATAAATCAGGTTGTGATAATAACTCACCAAACAATATGGCTTAAGAAAGATTCTTAATATCATATGTTGAAATTTTAATACATATACAGAGTTAAAATATTGCAAAAAAATAAATAGAAATGTACCTTCAGTCATTATTGTCCAAATGTAAAAAGAAAGAAAGTTTGAGAAAGAATTTGTAATAAAGCTTAGGATTCTTCTAACCTATGTCTATCAAAAAGTATGTTAGATTGATGGAGTCACAGACGTATACAGATAGGTTAGGAACTCTTACTTTGTTTGGATGATGGTTTGCCATAGTTTGATAATGTACGATATTGTATGGTATGGTATTGTACTGTACAGTATAGTACAATACAATGTTTGGATGGATTGTATCATTAAGTGTTGTTTAATAAATGTTTTATTTATTTGGTTTGATGGTATGGTACTGCATTGTAACTGGTAAGTTTGCTAAAATACCTTTAATTATTCTAAATGTTAAATTTATCAATAATTATCAATTAAATAATTTTTTTCCTGCTAATCTGTCACAAAGTATGTCGAGTAAATATATTTTGTTAAATTCATGTAAATTCTAAAAAAATAATACAAGAGTAGAACAAAATAAATATAACCGAGTTCATTTTTTATAGTAATAATTTTTTTTGTGTGTGTTTTGAAACGTGACTACCAATGACAAGCACAAAGTTTGAATACATCTTTTGTGTATGGTACAGGTGTGTTCGGTATGGAATACAAAAAAATCTAGAAAAATAAATTAGACCAAAAAAATCTAGGAATATAAATTAGTTCTTACATATTTTCTTGTGTCATTACGCAAATAGAAAAATATTTTCTAAAAATATTTGTATATATTTAACACAAAACAATGAGAATGAATAGGATACAGGGGAGGGATAAAAAAAATTATGAATTTTTTATTAAATTTTTTTGAGGGTGGGGTAATGGAGTGGGGGGGTCGAGGGTAGGTATAGGGGTGGGGCAAGAAAAAAAATTTAAATTTCTTAAAAGATAAATTAAAAAATAATTTTTCTTATAGGTGGGTGCATGGGATGGGGTAAGGGGCTGATAGGAGGTGGTGGTGGGGTAAAAAAAAATTTTAAAACTTTTTGATAAATAAAAAAATAATTTGGAAGAGGGGTTGGTAAGTGATGGGGGAGGGGTGGGCAAGATAAAGTTTTGAAATTTTTTCAAAAAAAAAAATTTTAAAAAAAAATTGGGGTGGGGTCGAGGTCAGGGTAGGAGGTGGGATAAGAAAAAAGTTAAAAAATTTATAAAAAATAATTTTATTTTGGATAGAAGGGAGGGAGGGGGAGGAGAGGGGTGGCTCGTGGGGTGGGGGAGGGATTGGAGGTGGAGTTAAATAATATAGGATAAAGGGTAAAATATGATTATATAATATTAAATAAAGGCATAATTGAAAAAAATAAGCAAAACATGGGATACCACCAAATTGGTGGTTGCATAAAGTAAGGATTTTCATGATTATCAAACAATGAAATTAAATTATATCATCCCATATATTTTAAGAAACAATCAAAACAAACATGATTCTCTTAGTAACAAATACCGTACAATATCATGAAAACCATCATCCAAATAGTGTATTAGACAATTAACTTTAACTTTGGGGACTTCTCATAATTATTTCTTATCATAAAAATATACCATACATACATTATTTGGAGGAAAATTAATTGATGATTTACCTATAAAATAAGGTAAATATTTTAGGAAAATTTACATATATTTATGTCCTAACTTTCTATTATTAGATAAAATCCCATCTACCAAAACTAATTACAAATATCTCATTTCTTACATTTTCTCTCTCCAACCTCCATATACATATCACACCTCCACAATTTATGCCTAACATCAAGCAACAATAATTAAGAAATTTCAAGATTTGAATTTACAAAGCTTATATTATCAAGTTGTTGAACATCGTCATCTTCTTTAATTTCTTTTAGGTTAGTTTAATTTTTTAATTTTTTCAACTTTACTAAATCAAAAATCTACGAGTTGCTTGGTGCATGTGCGTAATTCTCAAAGTTTAAGCATAGTAATGGAGTCTGGTCCGAGTTTTAGAAAAAATAGATCGAAACGACCACAGCCGCCAAGATAAAGAAGTTGAGGAAATTTGCTTGTACAAGCTCTAAAAATTCCGTTACTAAATCTTCAAGTAAGATAAAAAGTGAAGAATCATCACAACCACGCCTTTCAAAGGTATAGTGATTTGTTGTTGAACTTGTATTTTTTTTATCGATTTACGCATTCTTCTACATTGTTATATAAGAGTGTTTTATTGTTACTTCAACCTTATACACAAATTAGTATGTATAGTGTTAGAGACGTCTTCTTATACATTAAATTTGTTATGTATCTGGTTAAATTACTTAGTAAATCAATGTTGTTATTTTGAACTATGATACATAGCGAGTTATGTATATATTTGTAGCTATGTCATTTGTTGGACGTTTTATTTGAGCCCATATACATAAATTTGTTATGTATGTGCATTGAAACAAGACACTGCTGGACTGTTTAATTTCAGGTCATATACATTACAGAGTTATATATATGTTATGCATCAATAGTGTTATACATAGCACACTTATGTATATGATTCTGCTAGATAAGACGAGTTGTGTGTACTTTCAGCCCATATACATAGCAGTGTTTTGTCTATGCAAGAACGTTAGGCATATATGTGATGTGTTATCTTTATATTTGTAAGTTTTGTTTCATATTGTTATGTATATGTGATGTGTATTTTGCAAACCTATATATATGGGTTGGAATTTTTTGTTGCCATGTTCTTCAAATCTTATAGGAATCCATTTTTGGGTTTCAAATTTTTCCATACATATGTAGTAAAATTTTCTTTATATGTAGATTAGGTAGTAAAATTTTTCGTAGACTTACGTAGTAGAATTTCCTTTATATGAGTGTTTTTTTTTTCTTTTTTAAATTTTTTATGTCCCTTTATTTTATAAGTCTTTTTTCTTTGGTTTTAAAATTTTTTAGGTGATTTATATGGTAAATTTTCCTTTTAAGAGTATATTTGTTGAACAATTTACATGCTTAAGGATTCATTAATCACACATTAATAAGGTACAATATTGGATAATTATTAGACTTGATTTATTTTCTTAAATATTATTTTAGATAATTATTAGACTTGATTTCCTTAAATATCGTTAAGGAAGTTAGTTATGATACATAAGATATTTATGTATATTTACATTCAGTTATGTATATGAACAATTAAAATTTGAGAGAGAAAATTTATTTAAAAACTTGGAAGAGAATGTAATTAAGAAGAAACTTGGTGGGGTTTATGAAAATTGCCCAATATTTTATTACCAAAAATACGTGGATCATATCAATGTAAATTTTTACACTAGGGTCATTCTTAGCCCCTTATATCACTCTTAAATTATACGCATCCTATATATACTTATTACCGTGGTGATGTGACACTAGTTCATAAGTTTTCCTTCGCACACGAATGATTATTTGAAGTCACCGCTCCTAATTTTAGGGACCATGAAAGATTTGTGTTTGATATGGAGACCATATATCACTATTTGCGGCCGCACAACGCATATCGAAGCAGAATACTTGAGACTTCAAAGCAGTTTTTGGACTCGATAAGTGGACCACATAGCGCATTCTATGGACGCAAATGAGTGTGCATATGAGCTCTTGAGTTCTTTTCGATTCCTTTCAGCTCCCAATTCTTTCTACACTCCATGCATGCTTAGATATCAACTTTATCCATGTTCACGTATAATTTATCATAGTTCAGATTGAATCTCACGAAATATAACGATTCAAATCTAATCCGACTTTTTGGAATATCACATCAAATTTCTTTGTTTTTTTGCCTTTTGATCAACGAGTGAAAACAAACAAAATGATAAAGTTTTGATTTGTTATTTAGCTCACCGGATAAATGTCAAAGAAATGCTTTTAAGTATCTAGTATCATAAGACCTCTCCGTAAAGTATGTGTGTGTTGCTACAAATCCGGTCATAATATAGGCATCATTCTAGCCATTTTCCGTAATTAATGCTCACACCGATACACAAGGGATTATTTGTATTACCAAAACATGAGAATTATCGGACATAATTATTCAGTTATTATTATCTCCCGTCTGCTGAAGTATTACTCAAAGGTAATATTTATTATTTGTATTCAACATGAGTATTCCAGCTGCAATTCTAGTTATCATTATTGTAACTCTTTTAGTCAGTTTGCTAGAATACATTATCTAACCCTAGGTTGCTTCTACTTTTCAAAAATGTTGTCGTACTCGTGTCGGATTCTAAAAAATGCATAACTTTTGAAGAATTCGACACGCATCCGATAACACTTTTAAATAATTCGAGCAACATAGCTGACCAATCTCTCCAATTGTCCTGCAATAGGACTTCTATCACCGATAACCAATTTAAAGTACTAAAAGTTAGGACCTATAAATATTAGCATAGGCTATTCCTATCAAATTTAATTAAATAAAAGAGTAAAAATATATCGACATGCAACTACTCGAGGGAAATATTTATCTATTTTCCTTTTTAAACAAGAACGGCAACACCTTTAAGTTCCAATTTATATCACTTGCTTTTCATTCTCCTTTTTCCCTTGATTGTGTTATTAATTATAGGCTATTCAAATTCACCAGTTAATATACAATTACATCAAGCACATCGCATAACAGCCGTCTTAGCTTAGAGTTAGAGCGCGTGGCTTTTAACCACGTGGTCGTTTGTTTCGATCCCCACAGACGGCGTTTTCTTTTTATTTTTTCTCTGTTTCTATAGATTCATAGATGCACTACATTGGAAAGAGGAGAAAAATATTATTCTCTCCGTCTCATTTTACCTGTCTCAAATTGGGATAGCACAACTATTAATAAAAATAATAAATAACAAGACTAGTTTATCATAGTGTCCCTATTAAATAATGTTTATATTTTAATTTAAAGAAAAAGTAATTAATGCAAAGGATAAAACATAGAAAAAAAATTATCTTATCTTGATAAGTAAAATGGGACACCAAATTAAGAAATTTGGAATGGATAAAATGGGATGGAGGGAGTAGATTCAATAGATACACTACATTTTTTTTCTCTGTTTCTATAGATTCATAGATGCAATACGTTGGAAAGAGGAGAAAAATATTAGATTCAATTGATACACTACATTGGAAAGAGGAGAAAAATGATTGGATAAATATATCATAATTAATATAGACAAATTTAATATTTAAATATTATAAGTTTGAGTTTGAAATTGTATGATAATTTACTATTTATACTTGGGTCAAAATCATTTTTCTTCTCCAACTTGGTCTTAAAAATCAAATTCCCCCCTCAACTTTGAATAATAATCATACTCCCCCTTTATCATAATTGACTTTTTAAAATTCCTATTTTACCCTTTATTATCAATATTTTATTCTTTTTTTTTTACTTCTTTTAAATCATCATATTTTCATTTTGAAAAAAATATTCATATAACAAAATTTTCATAAAAACATAAACATTATCTTCTATGAAAAAAAGTAAGAAATACGAATTTAGTATAGAAGCTAATGATGATCTTTATGAAGTAAATTAGCATAATAAGAAAATTAGTTTTATTAATAATAATCAAAACTATAATATTCATTTTACAAGTGAAAATAATAAGTAATACTAATTTTATAAACATCTTTCAAAGCAGAAAATACAAACAATAAATGAAAGAGATAAGCCACTCGAACTATGTTCAAAGTTGTTACGACACACTCCGACTTCACAGGGGTCCTATTATCCCCTGAACTCAAATTTTGCGTATTTTTGTCATTTTTTTGTGTTAATGTGGCACCTTTATTATATAAAATGGAGTCCACATCAAAGGTATCACGCCATCTAAAATAATTGACAAAAGGTATCACGTTAGCTAAAAAGATTGGTAAAAATACGCTAAAATTTAGTTTGAGGGGTAATAGGACCCCGTAAAATTGACGTGTGTCATAGCAAATTTGGTCATAGTTCGGGGTACTAGATGTTTTTCTCGAATAAAAATAAGGTCAAATTTTAAGGATTGTATTTATTTATATAAATTATAAAATATGTAATACTCTATTAATGACAATCACAGCTTATTTACTGATATAGACAATAAATAATATTGTTTCTTATCACTTGATCCTCATACTAAAAATAGATATTTTAATTTATTTGCTCAATTTGTGAAATCAAGAGAATTGTATTATAATTTTTTCTACCCATTAGTGTTAAATAACTATATAAAGTAACAGTATAGACAAATTTAAAATTTCAAACTATCATTAATAAGGTTACAACAACAACAACAACATACCCAGTGTATTTCCACCTAGTGGTTCTGTGGAGGGTAGAGTGTACACAAACCATACCACTACCTCAAGAGAAGTAGAGAGGCTGTTTCCGATAGACCCCCGGCTTAGGACAAATAACAGTATAACAAATACAAAAAGTAAGCGGATACAAACTAGTATGGTACACAAAACAATCTAACAGTATAACAAACACAAAAGATAAGTGCATAATAATCTAGTATGAGATACAAAAAAGCCAACACCACTAACCCCAAAAACTATAGCCCCAACACTACGAACCAGAAACTCCAAACCCAAAGGAGCACTCCCTTATTACTATCATCGTGCTCCCACCCCCTAACCCTCTACCCTAATCCGCATCCTCCACACCTTCTTATCAAGGGTCATGTCCTCTGTAAGCTGTAATTGCTCTATATCATGCCTAATCACCTCCCTCCAATTTTTCTTCGGTCTACCTCTAGCCCGCCTAAAACCATCCATAGCCAGAGTCTTACACCTCCGCACTGGAGCATCAGGGCCACTCCTCATCACATGCCTGAATCAACATAGCCTCACTTCTCGTAACTTATCCTCCACCGAGGCAACTCCCACCTTCTCCCAAATAATCTCATTCCTCACCCTATCTTTCCTGGTATGTCCACACATTCATCGGAACATTCGCATCTCCGCCGCCTTCACCTTTTGGATGTGGGAGTTCTTAACTGACCAACACTCCGCTCTATACAGCATAGCCATCTGGACTACCACTCTGTAGAACTTACCTTGAAGCTTCGGGGGCACCTTCTTATCACAAAGGACTCCCAAAGTGAGCCTCCACTTTAACCACCCTACCTCAATATGATGCATAACATCCTTGTTAATCTCACCATTACCCTGAATTATAGACCCCGAATACTTGAAACTCTCCCTCTTCTGGATGGCCTGAGAGTCTAGCTTCACAACCACTCTATCTTTTTGCGACATATTACTGAACTTACACTTCAAGTACTCCGTCTTTGTTCTACTTAACCGAAAACCTTTAGATTCAAGCACCTGTCTCTAAATCTCCAACTTATCATTAACTTCACCCCAAGTCTCATCGATCAGAACAACATCATCTGCAAATAACATACACCAAGGCACCTCCTAAATAGAAATGGGCTAAGATTTGATCCCTGGTGCAACCCTATCAAAACCGTGAAGTACTCTGAATTTTCACCGAACGTCCTTACACGATTCTTCGCACCATCATACATATCCTGAATCGACCTAATGTACGCCACGAGCACCCCTCTAGCCTCCAAGAACCTCCATAGAATCTCCCTGGGAACTCTGTCATTGCCTTCTCTAGATCAATAAACACCATGTGCAAGTCCTACTTCCTCTCTCGAAGCTACTCCACTAATCTTCTCACAAGGTGAATGGCCTCAGTGGTCGAGCAACCAGGCATGAAACCGAACTGATTCTCAGATATCATCACGATCCTCCTCATCCTCAACTAAGTGAACCTACACTTCAACCACCCTGCCTTAATACGATGCATAACATCCTCGTTAATCTCACCATTACCCTGAATTATAGACTCCGAATACTTGACACTCTCCCTCTTCTGGATAGCCTGAGAGTCTAGCTTCACAACCACTCTATCTTCTTGCGACATATTACTAAACTTACACTCCAAGTACTCCGTCTTTGTTCTACTTAACCGAAAACCTTTAGATTCAAGTGCGTGTCTCTAAATCTCCAACTTATCATTAACTTCACCCCAAGTCTCATCGATCAGAACCACATTATCTGGAAATAACATACACCAAGGCACCTCCTAAATAGAAATGGGGTAAGAGTTGATCCCTGGTGTAACCCTATCAAAACCGTGAAGTGCTTCGAATCTCCACCGAACGTCCTTACACGATTCTTCGCACCATCATACATATCCAAAATCGACCTAATGTACGCCACGAGCACCCCTCTAGCCTCCAAGCACCTCCATAGAATCTCCCTGGGAACTCTGTCATTGCCTTCTCTAGATCAATAAACACCATGTGCAAATCCTACTTCCTCTCTCGAAGCTACTCCACTAATTTTCTCACAAGGTGAATGGCCTCAGTGGTTGAGCAACCAGGCATGAAATCGAACTGATTCTTAGAGATCATCACGATCCTCCTCATCCTCAACTCTACCACCCTTTCCCAAACCTACATAGTATGACTCAACAACTTAATACCTCTATAGTTGTTACAACTCTGAATGTATCCCTTGTTCTTATACACTGGAATCATCGTGCTCTACCTCCATACTTCAGGCATCTTAGCAGCTCTAAAAATAATGTTAAACAACCTTGTCAACTACTCAAGACCTGCCCCACTAGTGCTCTTCAAAAAATCTACTGGAATCTCGTCTGGCCCCGTCGCCCTACCCCGCCTCATCCTGCGAATAACTCCCTTGACCTCCTCAACCTTGATACACCTACAATAACTATAATTGTGACCCTCCTCAGATATCTCCAAGTATCCCAACACAGAACCTTTGTCCCCTTCGTCGTTCAAAAGTTTATGAAAATAGGACTGTCATCTCTCCCTAATGAGGGCATCCTCAACCAACACTATACCATCCTCTCCTTTGATGCACTTCTCTTGGTCAAGGTTAGGAGCCCTCCGCTTCCTGGCCTTGGGCATCCTATACAACTTCTTATCTCCGCCTTTCTCCTCTAAAGCCGTATATAAACTCTCAAAAGTTGTTGTCTTAGCCGCTGTAACCGCTAACTTAGCCTCTCTTCGAGCAACCTTATACTCATCCTTATTCTTCTTTCTTTACTCATCATTCTTGCTCCCAGCCAACTTAGTATAAGCCATCTTCTTAGACTCTACCTTTCTCTTGACCTCTTTATTCTACCACCAGTCTCCTTGACGTTTGCCAAATCGACCTCTCGAGATACCCAACTCCTCTCTAGCGGTCTTCCTAATGCAATTGGCATTTGTCCCCCACATATTATCCACCCCCTCTCTACTCTCCCAAGCCTCCCTACTCTTCAACTTTTCTTCCATCTCCAAAGCACTAGCCAAAGTTAGGCTCCCCCACTTAATCCTGGGTTGCGCCTCCCTACTTCTCTTTTCTTTGCCCTTATTGAAATCCAAGTCCATCACCAACAACCTATGTTGAGTCGAGAGATTCTCACTAGGTATGACTTTACAGTCTTTACATAGTGCTCTATCCCCTTTTCTAAGAAGCAAGAAGTCTATCTGAGTCTTGGCCACTGAACTACAAAATGTAATAAAGTGATCCTCCTTCTTTGGAAAGCTTGAATTTACTATCCACAACCCAAAAGCCCTAGAAAAATCCAATAGAGAAGTTTCTCCTTCATTCCGCTTACCAAAACTGAAATCGCCATGCATATTATCATACCCTCTCGATAAAGACCCAATATGCCCATTGAAATCCCCTCCCACGAAAAGTTTCTCAGTGCTCGGGATGCTCCTCACCTCCTCATCTAAAACCTCCCAGAATTCCTTCTTCTCCTCTTCGTCCAAACCTACTTACGGGGCATAGGCACTAATAATGTTCACCGTAGACCCTCCCATGACCAACATAATAGACATCGGTCTATCACTAACTCTCTTTACCTCTACCATCTGCTCCCTAAGATCTTAATCTACTAAGATACCTACCCCATTTCTATGTCTCACACTACCCGAGTACCACAACTTATATCCATCCACATCTCTCGCATTAGTGCCCACTCATTTAGTTTCCTAGACACACGCTACAATAACTCTCCTTTTTCTAAGAATCTTCACTAGCTCTATAGACTTACCCTGCAAAGTACCAACGTTCCAAGACACAACTCGTAACCTAGAAGCTCTTTTAT